>NC_057808.1:94232611-94240135 GCF_018294505.1 Triticum aestivum
TGCTCCTCGAGCTACTGCTGTGCCGCACGCGTGCTGCCTGCTGCTACGGCCGCCGCCGCCCCGCGCCGTGGCCTCGCGCTCACCACCCCGCTCCCGGCGACCGCCCTGCTCCATCGCCGGCCCTGGCCGAGGCCCCCCTGCTACGCGGGCGTGCCCAGCCGAGGCCACGGCCTCGCCCTCGATGGGCGCCTGCAACCGCGCCCGAGACACGCGCCCGTTCGCCCGCTAGGGCTCCCGTGAGCCACTGGCCTTGGGGCCCCACGCCCCTGGAACGTTTTAATAAAAAATGATTTAAAATAAATTAAATTAATAAATATAAATAAATAAATAAATAATAAAGATAATTAATTAACTTAATTAACCCTGTTAATATTAACTAATTAAGATTAATTAACCTAATAACTAATTAACCTAATTAACTACTGTTAATTAGCTAACAGCCCCTGACAGGTGGGACCCACCTGTCAGGTTGACCAGGTCAACGGTCAACGTTGACTGCTGACGTCATGCTGATGCATTAATTAAATTTCGAATTAAATTAATTTATTAAATTCTAAAAATGATTTAAATCTTTAAAATTTAATATAAAATAAACCGTAGCTCGGATGGGAAAACTTTGTACATAAAAGTTGCTCAGAACGACGAGACGAATCCGGATACGCAGCCCGTTCGTCCGCCACACATCCCTAACATATCAAACTCGCAGCTTTCCCCCCTCCGTTTCATCTGTCCGGAAATGCAAAACATCGAGAATACTTTCTCGGATGTTCCCCCCCTTCGTAGGTATCACCTGCTACCGCGTTAGGGCATACCTAGCACCGCGTTTTGCCTCCTTATGTTTTGTGATGCTTTGTTTGCTTTGTATTTTCTGTTTCTTCCCCCTCTCCTTCTCTGGTAGACTACGAGACCGACGCTGCTGCTGCCCAGTTCGACTACGGAGTTGACGACCCCTCCTTCTTGCCAGAGCAACCAGGCAAGCCCCCCCTTGATCACCAGATATCGCCTATTCTTCTCTATACTGCTTGCATGAGAGTAGTGTAGCATGTTACTGCTTTCCGTCAATCCTATCCTGATGCATAGCCTATCATTGTTGCTACAGTTGTTACGCTTACCTGCTATCCTACTGCTTAGTATAGGATGCTACTGTTCCATCAGTGGCCCTACACTCTTGTCCGTCTGCCATGCTATACTACTGGGCCGTGATCACTTCGGGAGGTGATCACGGGTATATACTATATACTTTATATACATGACACATGTGGTGACTAAAGTCGGGTCGGCTCGTTGAGTACCCGCAAGTGATTCTGATGGGGGGGGGGCTGAAAGGACAGGTGGCTCCATCCCGGTAGAGGTGGGCCTGTGTTCCTGACGGCCCCCGACTGTTACTTTGTGGTGGAGTGACAGGGCAGGTTGAGACCACCTAGGAGAGAGGTGGGCCTGGCCCTGGTCAGCGTTCGCGGATACTTAACACGCTTAACGAGATCTTGGTATTTGATCTGAGTCTGGCCATTTGGTCTATACGCACTAACCAACTACGCGGGAACAGTTATGGGCACTCGACGTCGTGGTAGCAGCCGAAGCCTTCGTGACGTCAGCGACTGAGTGGCACGCGCCGGATTGGACTGGAATGCCTGCTAGGCTAGGTCTGCTTCCGGCCGCGTTCGCAACGTGCAGGTGTGCAATGGGCGATGGGCCCAGACCCCTGCGCCATAGGATTTAGACCGGCATGCTGACCTCTCTGTTGTGCCTAGGTGGGGCTGCGACGTGTTGATCTTCCGAGGCCGGGCATGACCCAGGAAAGTGTGTCCGGCCAAATGGGATCGAGCGTGTTGGGTTATGTGGTGCACCCCTGCAGGGAAGTTTATCTATTCGAATAGCCGTGTCCCTCCGTAAAAGGACGACCCGGAGTTGTACCTTGACCTTATGACAACTAGAACCGAATACTTAATAAAATACACCCTTCCAAGTGCCAGATACAACCCGGTGATCGCTCTCTAACAGGGCGACGAGGAGGGGATCGCGGGGTAGGATTATGCTATACGGTGCTAGTTGGAGGACTTCAATCTACTCTCTTCTACATGCTGCAAGATGGAGGCTGCCAGAAGCGCAGTCTTCGACAGGATTAGCTATCCCCCCTCTTATTCTGGCATTCTGCAGTTCAGTCCACCGATATGACCCTTTACACATATACCCATGCATATGTAGTGTAGCTCCTTGCTTGCGAGTACTTTGGATGAGTACTCACGGTTGCTTTTCTCCCTCTTTTCCCCTTTCTATACCTGATTGTCGCAACCAGATGCTGGAGTCCAGGAGCTAGAGATCCCGAGGATGATTCTACGTGGAGTTCGGCTTCGAGGAGTAGTTAGGAGGTCCCAGGCAGGAGGCCTTGCCTTTTCGATCGTTGCTACTTTTGTGCTAGCCTTCTTAAGGCAAACTTGTTTAACTTATGTCTGTACTCAGATATTGTTGCTTCTGCTGACTCGTCTATGATCGAGCACTTGTATTCGAGCCCTCGAGGCCCCTGGCTTGTATTATGATGCTTGTATGACTTATTTATGTTTTAGAGTTGTGTTGTGATATCTTCCCGTGAGTCCCTGATCTTGATCGTACACATTTGCGTGCATGATTAGTGTACGGTCAAATCGGGGGCGTCACAAGTTGGTATCAGAGCCGACTGCCTGTAGGAATCCCCCTCCATACTCCTTGGCCGAAGTCGAGTCTAGACATTGCAAAAACTTTTACTATCATGGTTGTGTGGCTTACGGGCCCACGTCGCCATTGGGTGGTATTAGGATCTTTTACTCCTCGATCTTTACTCTGGGACTCTGAACTCTCTCCTATTCGGGTTAAATGATTTTGCTAAAAAGACTAACTGTAGGGTCTCGTAAATACTTTCTCCTGGAGAGCCCCTTATCACAGATGGTCGCCGACTGCACCAGAAGATGTTGAAGATACTCTTCAATCATTCCCGAGACCCTTGTGCCCTCTGCCTTTTCAATTGCCTACTACTGATATATCCATATGGATAACGACATACACTTGTTGTTCATACAATTACTCTGAGTTTCTCTTGTTATTACCAGATACATCGAATTGCTCTCCGGCTTTTAAGAATCCCTTATACCACTGCCTTGTAGTTCCTTGCCGTAGAAATACCCATACGGATAATTACTCGCACCTACCGAGTAGACTCATCCCCAGTTGATTCATGTATTTCACAATAGTATTCAAAATACTATTCGATCTTCCGAAAATCCTCAGGAGCCTATTGCTCTTGAAATTCTTGCTTGCTTGCATTATGGTTAATCCCATAAGTATAGTAATCTTATTGGCAGCCTTTGTCACTATCATTTTGAGTCCATGGATTCAATATGTTGCGAATGCTCGCATTCCTCAGTCGAATCCTAGAATTCATCCTTCCGGCTCAGTGTCAGTTTGAACATGAGTAGGTTCTCGACCAATCAAATTGTTGTCAATTTTACCCCTAAGCTTACTAAACCTATCCATCCTTAATCAGAGCGTTTGCTTCTGATCCCTTGAATTTGAAATTATAATTCCTTTGCATTGAGCTTTGAGTTAGTCAGTTGTTTCTATAATCCGATCTCCTTGCATTCTTTCTTCCTCTGGTTGAGTACTGATGCTCACATCAGATCCCTTGTGGACCACCAGACCCTTTGTCGGATTTTATCCGACAATGTCCTTCATATTAACTAAGCTTGTGAGCTTTTCCTCGGATACATAATGCCTTTGGTAAATTGTATCCTCTGCTTTGTGAACCATGCTCTACTTTCGAGCTTGTATTATTTACTCCGAAGTTTGTGGTATATGTTCCTAAGATGCCCTGATGGGTTGAACCTATGCCTTCCTTAATATGTGTGAACTTGAAAGTTTTCATGGGTCATACTCTACTGGTGTGATGTCAGATAAAATTTCAACACACAACTTCGTTGAAGGCGAGAAGTGAATGAAAGGTTATGCATTAAAGAAGTGGGAGTCGACCTTGAACTTTGTGTTCATGCCCATGGACACGATGTAAATCTTATCATGGAAGCTTCTCGTAAAATAGTTACCCCCTTGTTATAAGTTCTTGTATCCGTGGTTTGATCATTTACAAATGTGGTTCTAACCATACTGTTCCCCTTGATTCAATTTCTCAGACAAGTTAAACCACTTGTCCTCTGCAGATCATTGCACCTGTCCAACCTTTACTTTAATCTATCGTCGAGTATTACCCCATGGTATCTTGAGATAAACACAAAACATCATAACTTCTTATGAGTTCTTCATCAAGTACTACATTCTCACTGATTCCAATTTTTTACGGGCTCTCAGTTATTAAACACTCAAAGATACCGATAACTGAACCGAGTCCGCACTACGGTTCAACAACTTTAGTAATCTTCTTTACTTATGAGTTGGTACCCAAACACATCATTCTTAGCCTGATTGGCTATATCATTATCGTGCTAAATTTTAAACTGTGCCACCCGGTCCTTCTTCCCGGAGCACAACTTTCGACGGTGAGCAAAGCTTACGTCGATCTTCCTCTCATACCATTTCACCTTGAACAACAAGCTTGATTTCAAGTTTGTGTCGTACCCTTGGTTCCAATAACTTTTCGCTTCACCATTCCTTTGACTTGATGTCATTGCCGATCGATTACATCTTCTAGAAACCTCTCGACAAGTGTGTCATGATCATCGTCAACATTTTAACTTCTTCCGAGATATCAATTGAATTCATGCTGAGAAATTCCATGCTTGTCCCTCGATGATCTGTGTTATCATCGACCACATCCATGCCTTCCTTTCAAACACAGACTTGGTCTTGTTTTGAATGAACTTTAAGTTCCTTGCTATCCAGCAATTGTTCTTCTTTACCTTGGAACATTAACATCTCTTTTGTCCTCAATGTTGTGAGGATTGCTCCACCTCTTAAGAATTCTTGCTATAATGATACTTCTCACCATCACCATTCTTTCTTGGTCCTCGTGTTGATTCCAACCGGGGTACCCACAAGTGGACGGTGTTGTTTGGATTCTGCACTTCTAGCAACCCTATTGCTTTGAAGTTAATGATCGATAATTCATTCTTAGCCTATCGGTTGCTGAACCACCATTCTAACATTGATCATGCTACATGACCCCATATTTCGGGTGCACCTTTCAACCAATGTTTAATTGTGTATGTTTTCCTCGAACATACATCATTATACCCTTTGATCTGACAAATGTTATCTCCTTGTTCACATAGTTGTGGAAATCCATCTTTTGTTGATCTCGATGAATTGTCGTTGATTCCATCAGCCACCCCCTCATCCTCTCCTTGATTTAATGATGAACTCTTGTTTCAGAACTCGCTTCCATGGTTTAATTCCCGAGATTCATACAATGTCACCTCAACAATTTGTGTTGCACCTTTCTTCTCAGGCATCCTGAGTCTGAGGTATCCTGACACCAGTCTGATCTGAATCTTGGTCAGAAATGATGGTTGGAACGTAATTCCAAGAGTTATAACATTGGTCTTTATATAACCCGGTAAGATGATGTCATGCCTAGCACACATGGCCGGATGACCTATTGATATAGTATCCTCTTTACCAAGGTTAGCCATTCTTCCATGAGGAAATTGTAAGACTTATTCCATAAGTTGTTCCTGATGGATCCTTTGTGTATCCATAGCCTGATCTTTACCTAATGACCATGTCAATGCTATCTCGAAGCATGTCTGTGGTACTCCAATTTTCAATAAGAACATTTGAAGCCCAATGCTAAATGTTTCTTGCTCAATTATCCAAACACCGTTGTTTGGGTAATGACATGAAATTCCTCTCCCCTTACCTAAATGGTTTTCTACATTATATCCTGTCATGGATATCATGCCCTGCTTCCTTGGGAAGGAACCCTTGAAATATGTGTTTTAACACATTTTCCTTTCCATTGTTCTGTTTAATCTGATAATCATATTTTCCTTTCCATTGGTTGGTTTAACCTTTCTGGTGATCTATATGATCTAAGCAGTAGTATTCTCCTGCTTATGTAAACACCTCGGTGTACAATTCTGTCAGTAAGACCCTGTTACTATTGTCGATGATATTCCGGTAACCACCGATGGACGAGAACTTTGCCTATTGGTCCGCCTCGTTCAACCAGCAGGAAAATGGTTCTCTTCGTCCCTCGCCCTTGGTGCCGACGATGTTGCCGACATAACTGACATGCTACTCTCTGACATGCCTTGCTATCATGATCCTGCAAGATGTCACCGCTCCTATTTTTAACCCACATGGGGGGCCCCTAACCCACAGAGGTGGGCCCATAACCCACAGTTCCACAGGATCAAAACCTGACTCTCCTATACCCCCTGTTCCCAAATTTATTCATCGCGCGTGGCCTCGTATGTGATTCACGGACCACCGTCCTACTGATCTATACTGGCATCAGACATAATACTTATTCCGATTGCTTTGAACCCCTTTCACACTTTGTTTCAGGCTTCGAACGATTGCCTACCCGTTTGAAACTTCTCATGGTACTTTATTACTTGCTCTCGGCTTTTTCTTAAGATTTAGTTCGAGAGTTACTTTCCGCCACCTTCCCCGATGATATTGACCAGATAGTCAACCTTGCAGAGGTCCGTTCTCCCAGAATACCCCCTTATTCTTTCGTAAGTACGATGGAGTTCCCGAAGAAAGGACGGCAACTTCATCATGATGACCTGAAACAGCAGAATGAAGACATCAATGTAATGGATCAACCTCTTCGAGAAGAACAACCAAGACCAAGAACACTCCCTAGAATTTCGTAACCCGAACCTTCCCCCTTTACTTCCCTCTTAAATCTCGGGACGAGATTTCTTGTAGTGGAGGAGAATTGTGATGCCTGGATAATCAAGCTATAGTAAACCTCTGCTAATGGTGCCACGTCACCTCGGTTACTGTTGATAACTCGAGTTAGTTCAAAAACGATTCAAATTAAAATCTAAATATAGGCAAACAGTAAAATTTTCAAATATCAAAACTAAAATGTTCGGGTTGTGTCAAATAAATCGTAAGTAATTATGGTGGAGAAACCAAGCTTTGATAAAATATTTAAAGGCTCTAAAACAATTAAAACAATAGTGAAAACAATTAAACAAATGCCTATTGAATTTATAAAATGCTAAAACTATTTTATTATGGGTTAAGGATTAATCTCACAGTAGTTTGTTGATAAATACAAATTTAGGCACTAGTGGTAGTTTTTGCAAAACTAAAAATAAAAGAAACTACAAATAAAAAATAAGAAAATAAGAAAAAGTAAAGACAAAACAAATAAAAGCAAAAGGGGGACAACACCCCCCCTCGCTGGGCTTCGGCCCAACTGTTCACCGGGCCAACCAGGCTGGCCCAGCTGCCCACTACTAACCCCCCACCCCCGGCCGAACCCTAAACCGCTACCACCCACACCCACTCGCTCCCACACAACCCCCACGCCGTTCTCTCCCCCTCCCCGATCCAGATCTGGATCGGGGGAACGAACCCACGACG
>NC_057808.1:94240395-94241144 GCF_018294505.1 Triticum aestivum
GCCCATCCCCGTCGCGCCGCACGACCCCCCCACTCCCTCTCGTTCTCCATCGTCGCCGAGCACCTCACGCCCGATCCCTTGCCGCGTCGGAGCCCCACCTCGCCCGCGCGACCGCTTCCGAGGAACCGTCGCCTGCCGCCGACCCCCAGCGCCCGAGGACGACCCCGCCGTCGCTTCTCGCCACCACCCGGAGCTCCTCCGCCTCGACTCCGTCGACGCACGCGTCCCCGTCCTCCTCCCCGACGGCCTCCCTCGAGCCTCGTCGCCCCCTGGTCTCTACTCGACCGTGAGGACCCCAACCCCTCTCTTCTCCCCTCTGCTCCCTACCCCCCTGGCCACCGCGCTGCCCACGCCCGCGGCCGCCATCCGGCTTCCGCGCCCGCGGTCACCCTGACGCCGCGCGCCCTTTGGCCGTCCAGCATGCACATGCATCGCCCCGTCGCCGGCCCCTTCCGCTGGCCACTCCCGATGCCAACGCCCGCTCCTGCCTCGCACACGCCACCCTACGCGTCCCGGACGCGCCCGGCTCACGCCACGCACCTGCCCCGCTGGCGTGCTCCACGGCCCCCGTGCCTCTCTCGTTGCTGCCTCGCGCCCTCGCCTCCTCTGCACCCGCGCCCTGCTCGCTCCTCGAGCTACTGCTGTGCCGCACGCGTGCTGCCTGCTGCTGCAGCCGCCGCCGCCCCGCGCCGTGGCCTCGCGCTCACCACCCCGCTCCCGGCGACCGCCCTGCTCCATCGCCGGCCCTG
>NC_057808.1:94541381-94697336 GCF_018294505.1 Triticum aestivum
CGAGCTGGCTAGGAGGGCTAAAAGCAGTGTCACTGATTTCATGCAGATTTTTGTGGCTAGTGCACCGAAGTTTTCCCCTGACAAGTGGCGACCCCCAATCACCAGTGAGTATAAGATTAATGTCGACAGCTCTTTCATACCGGGGCAGAACCATGCTGGCTGGGGGGTCGCGGTGCGTTCATCTGAAGGTCACCTGCTATGCGCCCGGGCAGGGTGTGAAGATAATGTGTATGATGCTTTCGCTGCTGAATCCCAAGCCATGTCTTATGCGATTAATAATGCAGCAGAGCTAGGCATGGTCAGGGTGGAGTTTGAAACCGATTCACAACTTCTAGTTGAAGCCTTGGACCTGGGAAAGGTGGACTCCTCGGTGTACGCAGCGGTGATTGAGGACATGAAATATCAACTTAAACTTTGGTTTTCCAAATTCTCGATCTCTGTTTGTAGAAGGAGTGCCAATTCAGTAGCTCATGAGTTAGCTAATCTTGGACGTGTGTGTGTCCCTAACCACTGTATGCAGTGGGAGTCCGATGTACCCGCCCATGTGGGCGCTTGTGTTTTGGGTGATATGCCCAGCCACCGTTGAGTAATAAAGCTTTGGTGCTTTCAAAAAAAACCTGGGAGTTACTTCTACGTTATGCTTATACTGCTATGCTATGCTCGTAGACGTGGATTGGTTGAGTGTATCCATGACAGATGTGAGAGTTGTTAATTAATGGTTAACTTAAGGTGGATACTTTAATACACATCTGGGTGGATTGGTTGAGGCACCCTGGAGCACCCAGTGGTTGTCTGGGCACCTGGAGCAATCCAGCGCTATCCTGGGATATCCCAGAGTACCCGTGTGATCATCCTATGGTTCGCCACCCAGGCTCAAAAGGATCATAAGATTATTCATGCTAGAAACTTCCGTGTGCAGCCACAAGCCATTATGGGCTCTGGCATAGTTGAGTAAGTCGTGGGAATCCTTTCCATGATGGGCTAGCAGATGTAGGGGATTGTAGGTGTGCCGGCCTATCTATCGGTTAAGGGGATCTCTTCGAAAAGAATGTGTCTCGGTCAACCATTTCTCAAACACCTTGCAGTGCGAGAAATACAACGGAGGAGATCGAGTCTTGTGGGGAAAAGTGCGCAAACCTCTGCAGAGTGTACAAACTAATCATGGTTAGCCGTGTCCCCGGTTATGGACATCTTGAGTATCTGGTTCTTGAATTATTGATTTGATCTCATCACTCTTAATTAATTTTGTTGGGCTGTTAATTAATTTTTAATTGGGATTGAGTTGGAGGAACCTTCTCAATATTTACCAACCAACTTGGTAGTTAAATAAAATTTTATTCCTTTGCAGTAGGGAAAAATTGGCTTTACGCAAAAATATGATAACCATAGAGCCTCCACCAGCCATATATGCATGTAGATATAGTTGTTATCTTGTTCATTGCTCTACAGTGTTATTTTGCCAGCATATCCCATGTGCTGACCCGTTTCGGGCTGCAACGTATTATGTTGCTGACTTTTCAGACGAAGAGTAAGGTGCGCTAGGTCGTTGTCATGCACTCGGCTATGCCGTTGGAGTTGATGGACTCATTTACCTTCGATGCTTCTGCAGTTATCTTATTTAGATGGCCTTAAGCCATATTATTGTAATAAGTTCTCTTTTGAGACATTCGATGTAATAAGTGTGTGATTGCACTCTGTTATAAATCCTTCAAGTACTGTGTGTGTCAGCATTACCGATCCAGGGATGACACTTATACACAGAGATTTGACCGTTTGAGGTCGGATCGCTACAAGATGGTATTAGAGCACACGCTGATTGTAGGGCGCGACCACTCAGATAAGCCATAGTTCACTCTTCTCTACTCATTTCTGACTCTCCTCCATTTTCCACTCTATAGATGGCGTACCCGAGGAACAAGTTTGCTCAACCGGATGAAGACACACCATTTGGACGACACTTGAAGGAAGTCACTAGGTACCTGAACATCGGAATACCAAGCTTCATCGGGACCTACACCGCCACTTTACCAGAAGAGGAGCGTTGGATGATTCGAGTTCATTTTCCAGGAAGGACATTCATGCCAGTTACCGAGCCCATAGTGTTTTCCTTTGATGCACCGACCTGGAGTCTAGGAAAGAGCATGGCAGCCCACATCACCATGGGACGCATCGGCGAAGTATACAACAAGGATCTTAAGGGCACTATCTACCAGATTTGTGGGCGCCAAGATGAGCAATGGGAGATGATCAGCACCAGGAGGGACAAGTCCATTGCAGCCTTCATCCAGGAGTTAAACCAGCACATTCGCCGCCAGGAGAACCAAATGTGCGCCAACATGATAGACCTGAAGAAGGCGATGACCAAGAACATGGAGCTTGAAGAGGAACTCAAGTCTACACGCGAGGGATATGAGGAGGAAATCGTAGTTCTACTAGAGAAGAATGAAGACCTGAAGAAGAAGCTAGGAGTATTCATGGGAGACCCCGCGCCAGGAGGTGACGACCCTCCCGAGGACTACATCATCATCGACGACACCGACTCCGACCCTGGCAGTAGTGATGATGATTACGAAGACGAAGCTGGAGCGGATATCATGGAGTCTTCCACCGATCAAAATTTCTAGTCGACCACCATATTATCAGTAGTATTCCCCCATGTATATAGTAGTAGTCCAAGTATTTTGTAACGGTAGCTAGATCGATTGTATGCCCTTGTTTGAATCGAGTGGTGTGATATGAATGTGTTTGTTTCATGTGCATATGGGTAGTGCCTTCTCTTTAGACCTCATTCTATTCTAATCTCTCCCCTCTAAACCCATTAGATGCCTCCGAGACGTGACACTGGATTTGTCTTCCCACCAGAGCTCACTCAGTTGATCCAACAGCAGAATGCCTTGATGTAGTTGCTAGTCCAGAACCAAGGCAACAACAACAACAACCCACCGCCACCACCCCCAGTTGACAACTTAGCCCGTTTTCTGAGGTTGAATCCGCCGGTGTTTTCCAGTAGCATCGAGCTGATAGTTGGAGATGATATGCTACGCAGGATAGGAAGGGAGTTGACCACCGCAGGTTGCACAGATGTTGAGAAGGTGCGTTTTGCCGCACACCAACTGGATGGACCCGCAGCCTCATGGTGGGAGAATTACACAACCACTTTTCCCATAGCCAATGTCACATGGGATCAGTTTCAGCAAGCGTTCCGCACAGCCCATGTCTCAACTGGAGCTATGAACATGAAGAAGCGTGAGTTTCGCAACTTACGCCAGGGAAATCATACTGTGGGGCAGTACGTGGATGAGTTCAGTAAGTTAGCTCGCTATGCCCCGGATGATGTGGCCACAGATCCCGCGAAGCAGGAGATGGTTTGAGCTTATAAAGGATTATGATATGAAGCTGCATTATCATCCAGGAAAGGCCAATGTCATAGCAGACGCTTTGAGCCGGAAGAGTTATGTCAATACCCTCGTAAGCGGAGGATTACCGCAGGAGTTAATTAACAATCTCAAGGAACTTCGTTTGGAGATAGTTCCAAGAGGTTTTGTTGCAGCAATGGAGGTTCAGTCTACATTGTTGGGAAAGATTCGAGAAGCTCAAAAGGATGATAAGGAGATTTCTGAGATAAAGGAGAAGATGAACCAAGGAAAAGCCAAGGGTTTTCGTGAGGATGAACACAAAACTTTATGGTTTGAGGACCGTGTATATGTACCCAATAATGCAGAGATCAGCAAGTTAATACTTCAGGAAGCCCATGATTCGCCATACTCGATTCACCCCGGAAACACCAAGATGTATTTGGACTTGAAGGAACGTTTCTGGTGGACAGGTATGAAGAAGGATATTGCCGAGTATGTAGCCATATGTGATGTATGTCAGAGAGTGAAGGCAGAACATCAGAAGCCAGCAGGATTACTACAGCCTATGCCGATACCCGAATGGAAGTGGTACAAGCTTGGCATGGATTTCATCACCGGTTTACCCAGGACACGGTCGGGATATGATTCCATCTGGGTAGTAGTTGATCGCTTGACCAACGTGGCTCACTTTATCCCAGTGGAAACCACCTAGACGAGTGCGAAGTTGGCCCAGATATATATGACCTGGATCGTATGTCTGCACGGAGTTTCGAGGACCATCGTATCAGATAGAGGAACACAGTTTACTTCGAAGTTTTGGAATCAGTTGCACCAGACTTTGGGTACCAGGCTAGAGTTTAGTACAGCCTTTCATCCGCAAATAGATGGACAGACCGAGAGAGTCAATCAGATTTTGGAGGACATGTTGAGAGCTTGTGCATTAGACTATGGATCCAGTTGGGATGATAATTTGCCTTACGCCTGAGCCTCTTCTGGGGCAGGAAATTGGTCTAGAGTTCTCATACAACAACAGTTATCAAGCTAGTTTTAAGATGGCACCTTTCGAAGCTTTGTATGGAAGAAGGTGCGGGACACCGTTAATGTGGGATGAAGTTGGAGAACGTCAGTTGTTTGGACCTGATTTGATCAAGGAGTCTGAAGAGAAGGTTAAGTTAATTCGAGACAGACTGAAGGTAGCTCAGTCCAGGCAGAAGAGTTATGCAGCACCAAACGCAAGGAGGTAGTCTACGAAATCGGAGACAGAGTGTATCTTCATGTGTCACCTTTGCGAGGAGTTAAACGATTTGGAGTTAAGGGAAAGTTAGCCCCGAGATTTGTAGGACCATACCGAGTTTTGGAGCGTATGGGAGAAGTGGCCTACAAGTTGGAGTTACCCGAAGGGCTGTCAGGAGTTCATGATGTGTTTCACGTTTCCCAGCTAAAGAAGTGCCATGCAGAGATGGCCGATATTCCTCTGAGATATACAGTGCCCCTGGAAGCAATTCAGTTGGATAATGATCTGACCTACAAGGAGAAGCCCGTCAAGATTCTCGAATTTGCCAACCGAGTTACACGCAGCAAGGTTATCAAGTTTTGCAAAGTTCAGTGGAGCCACCATACAGAGGATAAAGCCACCTGGGAACGAGAAGAAGACCTACGGAAAGACCACCGACACCTATTTTCTAGCCAACTCGAATCTCGAGGGCGAGATTCATCTTAAGGGGGGTAGGTTTGTAACATCTCAATTTTCAATTTGGATGTTATACATAGGTCATCATATGCATATCATATTTTATTTGCATTTTTGGTTGTGATCCTAGAAATTTTAAGCAACTCAAGGACCCAAGGAGAGAGTCGGAGGTTTCACATAGTTTCATATTTTAATTTTCTCAAATTTGAAAAGAGGGTCAATTTGGTTTTAATATTTTTCTCTCCGAATATTTCTAATATTAAAAATAAATGAGAGAAGATAATATGACTTCTTCAAAAGGAGAGGAATATTGGAGGAAATTTTTTTATATGAAATAAATATTTTATTTGGATTTTATTCGAGATTTTATTTGAATTAGACAAATATGCATTATTTAAAATTGCCTTTTTAGGCCAGAAAAATGTTCACTTTGTTCTAAATATTTTACTTAGACGGTGAAAATTGTTTTTGGCATTTTTTAGATTTTTTTATATTTTATCAGGATTTTTCTTCGGCGGAATTTTATTTAAAAAAATCTTTCCCGCCCAACTGCCCAGTCGGGCAGGCCGGCCCAGCCTCGCCGCTTCCCCCGCCAACTCGGGACGGGAGTCCCGAGGTTCGCCGCCGCCGTCGCCGTGTCCGGCTCGGACACGAGCCACCGCCGCCTCCTCCCGCAAGGCAAGCCCCTCCGGCCCCTTTATATATCATCGCCCCGCCGCCCTCTCCTCCCCAAGCCGCCGCGCCGCCTCCTGCACTCCACCGCGCCGCCGCCGCTTGCTGCCGCCGCCCCGCGTCACCGGAGCCGCTGCCCCGCACCAACACCGCCGCCCGCGCCAGATCCCGCCGGAGCCGCCGCCCGCCGCCGTTGACCCGTCGCCCGTTGTCCGGTATAAAAAAACCGCTCTGGTTCGCCGGTTCACTTCGATTTTTCTCGGTTTTTCTCGATCGGGTCTATTTAGCAAACGTTCACCCGAATGCCTCTGTTCGCGAACGCGTTTGTCCGTTCGTCTCTGATAGTGAACGTTCGTTCGTTAGTCTTTTCTTTTTATTTTATTTTTGGCCAGGGACCTATCCGCGATTATTTTTATCACAGATTAGCCCCTGATCTTCAAACCCTTGCAACTTCTTGCTCGTTTAACCAAATCCAGTGAAACCAACGCCAAAATCTTCGTCTCGAGTCCCTCTTTCCAGTTAATCAACTTGAACATGGTTTTGACAAATTAAAATTTGGTTTCAAGCAGATTTGAATTCGAATTTCTTTTGATCGTAGTTTGAGTTTCGTAGCTCCGATTTGATTGATTCTTTTTGCGAATCGAAGCTCTTCAGTTGAACTTTCAGTTGGGATCTTTTTATCTGAGATTTTACCCTTGCATCTATGCCTGATTGCTTATGTATGCTATTGTCTGTTTGCGATAGAATTTCCGGAGTGCGAAGCGTGCTACTACGAGTCAGTAGGGTTTTCAGATCGTCAGCAAGGCAAGTAACACTTTGATCATACCCCTTTATTACCCAATTTTTATGCATTAGTTATACTCCTCAAACATTGCATGAGTAGGATCTGTTTAACATGTGGGTATTGGGAAGTAGTTGATGAGGTAGAACCTATTGTCTTTATATCAAACCCTGGGAGTTACTTCTACGTTATGCTTATACTGCTATGCTATGCTCGTAGACGTGGATTGGTTGAGTGTATCCATGACAGAGGTGAGAATTGTTAATTAATGGTTAACTTAAGGTGGATACTTTAATACACATCTGGGTGGATTGGTTGAGGCACCCTGGAGCACCCAGTGGTTGTCTGGGCACCTGGAGCAGTCCAGCGCTGTCCTGGGATATCCCGGAGTACCCGTGTGATCATCCTATGGTTCGCCACCTAGGCTCAAAGGGATCATAAGATTATTCATGCTAGAAACTTCCGTGTGCAGCCACAAGCCATTATGGCCTCTGGCATAGTTGAGTAAGTCATGGGAATCCTTTCCATGATGGGCTAGCAGATGTAGGGGATTGTAGGTGTACCGACCTATCTATCGGTTAAGGGGACCTCTTCGGAAAGAATCTGTCTTGGTCAACCGATTCTCAAACACCTTGCAGTGCGAGAAATACAATGGAGGAGATCGAGTCTTGTGGGGAAAAGTGCACAAACCTCTGCAGAGTGTACAAACTAATCATGGGTAGCCGTGTCCCCGGTTATGGACATCTTGAGTATCTGGTTCTTGAATTATTGATTTGATCTCATCACTCTTAATTAATTTTGTTGGGATGTTAATTACTTTTTAATTGGGATTGAGTTGGAGGAACCTTCTCAATATTTACCAACCAACCTGGTAGTTAAATAAAATTTTATACCTTTGCAGTAGGGAAAAATTGACTTTACGCAAAAATATGATAACCATAGAGCCTCCACCAGCCATATATGCATGTAGATATAGTTGTTATCTTATTCATTGCTCTACAGTGTTATTTTGCCAGCATATTCCATGTGCTGACCCATTTCGGGCTGCAACGTATTATGTTGGAGACTTTTCAGATGAAGAGTAAGGTGCGCTAGGTCGTTGTCGCGCACTCAGCTATGCCGTTCGAGTTGATGGACTCATTTACCTTCGATGTTTCCGCAATTATCTTATTTAGATGGCCATAAGCCGTATTATTGTAATAAGTTCTCTTTTGAGACATTCGATGTAATAAGTGTGTGATTGCACTCTGTTATGAATCCTTCAAGTACTGTGTGTGTCGGCATTACCGATCCTGGGATGACACTTATACACAGAGATTTGACAGTTTGAGGTCGGATCGCTACACCAGGTGGCCCCCCTCCGATTGTTATTTGCTCCAGTATTTCTTATTTATTCCATAAAAAACCCTCGTGAAGTTTCAGCTTGTTTGGAGTTGTGCAGAATAGGTGGCCTGACGTAGCTTTTCCAGGTCCAGTTTTCCAACTGCCGGAATTCTCCCTCTTTGTGTGTACCTTGCATATTATGAGAGAAAAGACATTAGAGTTACTCCAAAAAGCATTATTATGCATAAAAACATCATAAATAACAGTAGGTAAACATGATGCAAAATGGACATATCATGCACCTACACAAACAATCAAACACTTGCACCCAACACGATAAAGGGGTTGTCAATCCCTTCACGGTTACTTGCAAAGGTGAGATATGATAGAGATAGATAAAACTAAATAAAATATAAAATATTTTTGGGTTTTTGGTCTATAGATCTGAAAATAAAAGATTGCAAAATAGTAGACCGGAAACAAATATGATGGAAAATAGACCCGGGGGCCATAGGTTTCACTAGAGGCTTCTCTCTTGAAGGCAAATAATACGATGGGTGAACAAATTACTGTCGAGCAATTGATAGAAAAGCGAAAAGTTATGACGATATCCAAGGCGATGATTATGCATATAGGCATCACGTCCGTGTCAAGTAGGCCGACTCCTGCCTGTATCTACTACTATTACTCCACACATCGACCACTATCCAGCATGCATCTAGAGTATTAAGTTCGTAAAGAACGGAGTAACGCCTTAAGTAAGATGACATGATGTACCTATAAAAACAATCAAACACTTGCACCCAACGAGATAAAGGGGTTGTCAATCCCTTCATGGTCACTTGCAAAGGTGAGATCTGATAGAGATAGATAAAACTAAGTAAAAGATAATTTTTTGGGGGGGTTTTGGTTTATAGATCTGAAAATAAAAGATTGCAAAATAGTAGATCGGAAACAAATATGATGGAAAATAGACCCGGCGGCCATAGGTTTCACTAGAGGCTTCTCTCTTGAAGGCAAATAATACGGCGTGTGGACAAATTACTGTCGAGCAATTGATAGAAAAGCGCAAAGTTATGACAATATCCCAAGCAATGATTATGCATATAGGCATCACGTCCGTGTCAAGTAGACCGACTCCTGCCTGTATCTACTACTATTACTCCACACATCGACCGCTATCCAGCATGCATCTAGAGTATTAAGTTCGTAAAGAACGGAGTAACGCCTTAAGTAAGATGACATGATGTAGAGGAATAAACTCAAGCAATATGATGAAAACCCCATCTTTTTATCCTCGATGGCAACAATTCAATACGTGTCTCGCTACCCCTACTCTGTCATTGGGTGAAATCACGCAAGATTGAACCCAAAGCTAAGCACCTCTCCCATTGCAAGAAAAAACAATCTAGTTGGCCAAACCAAACCGATAATTCGAAGAGAAATACAAAGATATCAAATCATGCATATAATAATTCAGACAAGATTCAAATAATATTGATAGATAAGCTGATCATAAATTCACAATTCATCGGATCTCGACAAACACACTGCAAAAGAAGATTACATTGGATAGATCTCCAAGAACATCGAGGAGAACATGGTCTTGAGGATCAAAGAGAGAGAAGAAGCCATCTAGCTACTAGCTATGGACCCGTAGGTCTGAGGTAAACTACTCACGCTTCATTGGAAGGGCAATAGGGTTGATGTAGATGCCCTCCATGATCAAATCCCCCTCCGGGAGGATGCCGGAAAAGGCCCCAAGATGGGATCTCACGGGAACAGAGGGTTGCAGTGGCGGAAAAGTATTTTCGTGGACTCCTCTGAGGGTTTTGGAATATATGTGAATATATAGGACAAAGAGCTAGGTCAGGGGATCCCCAAGGGGGCCACAAGGTAGGGCGCGCCCCCTAGGGCGCACCCTCTACCCTTGCCGCCGCCTCGTGGCTCTTCTGGCTTGGAGTCCAAGTCCTCTAGGTGTCTTCTGGTCCAAGAAAAATCATCGTGAAGTTTTATCGTTTGGACTCTGTTTGGTATTCCTTTTCTGCGAAACTCAAACACAAGGGAAAAAACAGAAACTGGCACTAGGCTCCGGGTTAATAAGTTAGTTTCAAAAATAATATAAAATAGCATAATAATGCATATAAAACATCCAAATAAGATAAAATAATAGCATGGAACAATAAAAAATTATAGATACGTTGGAGACGTATCAAGCATCCCCAAGCTTAATTCCTGCTCGTCCTCGAGTAGGTAAATGATAAAAATAAATTTTTTATGTGGAATGCTACCTAACATATTTATTCATGTAGTTTTCTTCACTGTGGCATGAATGCTCGGATCCATAAGATTCAAAACAAAAGTTTAATATTGACATAAAAACAATAATACTTCAAGCATACTAATAAAGCAATCATGTCTTCTCAAAATAACATGGCCAAATAAAGTTATCCCTACAAAATCGTATAGTCTGGCTATGCTCCATCTTCATCACACAAAGTATTAAATCATGCACAATCCCGATGACAAGCCAAGCAATTTTTTCATACTTTTGATGTTCTCAAACTTTTTCAACTTTCACGCAATACATGAGCATGAGCCATGGATATAGCACTATAGGTGGAATAGAATATAGTGGTTGTGGAGAAGACAAAAAGAAAGGAGATAGTCTCACATCAACTAGGCGTATCAACGGGCTATGGAGATGCCCAACAATAGATATCAATGTGAGTGAGTAGGGATTTCCATGCAACGGATGCACTAGAGCCATAAGTTTATGAAAGCTCAAAAATAAACTAAGTGGGTGTGCATCCAACTCGCTTGCTCACGAAGACCTAGGGCAATTTGAGGAAGCCCATCATTGGAATATACAAGCCAAGTTCTATAATGAAAAATCCCCACTAGTATATGAAAGTGACAACATAGGAGACTCTCTATCATGAAGATCATGGTGCTACTTTGAAGCACAAGTGTGAAAAAAGGATAGTAACATTGCCCCTTCTCTCTTTTCTCTCATTTTTTATTTTTTTGGTGGGCTTCTTGGCCTATTTTATTTTTTGTAAAGTCCGGAGACTCATCCCAACTTGTGAGGGAATCATAGCTTCCATCATCATTTCCTCACATGGGACAATGCTCTAATAATGATGATCATCACACTTTTATTTACTTACAACTCGATACTTAGAACAAAATATGACTCTATCTGAATGCCTCTGGTGGTGCACCGGGATGTGCAATGATCTAGCGTAGCAAATGACATCAAAAAACGGACAAGCCATGTAAACATCATGCTAACTATCTTACGATCATGCAAAGCAATATGACAATGATGGAGCGTGTCATAATAAAACGGAACGGTGGAAGTTGCATGGCAATACATCTCGGAATGACTATCGAAATTCCATAATAGGTAGGTATGGTGGCTATTTTGACGAAGGTATAAGGTGGGTGTAAGGCACCGACGAAAGTTGCACGGTACTAGAGAGGCTAGCAATGGTGGAAGGGTGAGAGTGCGTATAATCCATGGACTCAACATTAGTCATAAAGAACTCACATACTTATTGCAAAAGTCTATTAGTTATTGAAACAAAGTACTACGCGCATGCTCCTAGGGGGATAGATTGGTAGGAAAATACCATCGCTCGTCCCCGACCACCACTCACAAGGAAGACAATCAATAAATAAATCATGCTCCGACTTCATCACATAACGTTTCACCATATGTGCATGCTACGGGAATCACAAACTTTAACACAATATTTCTACCAACCCACAATTACTCACTAGCATGTCTCTAATATCGCCATCTTTATATCTCAAACCAATTATAAGGAATCAAACTTCACATAGTATTCAATGCACTTTATATGAAAGTTTTTATTATATCCCTCTTGGATGCCCATCATATTAGGACTAAATTCATAACCAAAGCAAATTACCATGCTCTTTAGAAAGACTCTCAAAATAATATAAGTGAAGCATGAGAGTTCAACAATTTCTATAAAGTAAATCCACCACCGTGCTCTAAAAAGATATAAGTGAAGCACTAGAGCAGAATTGACTAGCTCAAAAGATATAAGTGAAGCACATAGAGTATTCTAATAAATCACGATTCATGCATGTCCCTCTCAAAAGGTGTGTATAGCAAGGATGATTGTGGCAAATTAAAAATCAAAGACTCATATCATACAAGACACTCCAAGCAAAACACATATCATGTGGTGAATAAAAATATAGCCTCAAGTAAATTTACCGATAGACGGAAACGAAAGAGGGGATGCCTTCCGGGGCATCCCCAAGCTTAGGCTCTTGGTTGTCCTTGAATATTACCTTGGGGTGCCTTGGGCATCCCCAAGCTTAGGCTCTTGTCACTCCTTATTCCATAGTACATCAAATCTTTACCCAAAACTTGAAAACTTCACAAAACAAAACTCAACGGAGAACTCATGAGATCCGTTAGTATAAGAAAATAAAATCACCACTTTTGGTACTGTTGTGAACTCATGCTTTATTTATATTGGTGTAATATCTATTGTATTCCAACTTCTCCATGGTTCATACCCCCCGATACTACCCATAGATTCATCAAAATAAGCAAACAACACATAGAAAACAGAATCTGTCAAAAACAGAACACCTTGTAGTAATCTGTAAACTTTGAATACTTCTGTAACTCCAAAAATTCTGAAAAGTTAGGACAACAGAGGCAATCTGTATATCAATCTTGTGCAAAAAGAATCAGTATTTTATCGCACTTCTGTTAAAAATGAGAATTATTTTACCAGGTGCAAAATTTATGTTTTTCAGCAAGATCAAATCAACTATCACCGTAAGCCATCCAAAGGTCTTACTTGGCACAAACACTAATTAAAACACCAAAACACAAGTACTACAGAGGTAATAATGTGTATTTTATTCAAGAATAGTAGCAAAACAAAAAACACAAAAATAAAATTGGGTTGCCTCCCAACAAGCGCTATCGTTTAACGCCCTTAGCTTGGCATAAAAACATAGATCTAGTATTGTCATCTTTGGTATGCAATCCATAAGTGGCTCTCATAATAGATTCATATGGAAACTTAATTTTCTTTCTAGGAAAATGTCCCATGCCCTTCCTTAACGGAAATTGAAATCTAATGTTTCCTTCTTTCATATCAATAATTGCACCAATCATTCTAAGGAATGGTCTACCAAGAAAAATAGGACATGTAGGATTGAAATCTATATCAAGAACAATGAAATATACGGGCACATAATTCCTATTTGCAACAATAAGAACATCATTAATCCTTCCCATAGGTTTCTTAATAGTGGAATCCGCAAGATGGAAATTTAAAGAACAATCATCAAATTCACGGAAACCTAACACATCACATAAAGTTTTTGGAATAGTGGAAACACTAGCACCCAAATCACACAAAGAATATCACTAATAATCTTTAATCTTAATCTTAATAGTAGGTTCCCACTCGTCATAAAGTTTTCTAGGAATAGAAACTTCCAATTCAAGCTTTTCTTCAAAATATTTCATCATAGCATCAACGATATGTTTAGTAAAAGCTTTATTTTGATTATAAGCATGAGGAGAATTCAACATGGATTGCGACAAGGAAATACAATCTATCAAAGAACAATTATCATAATTAAAATCCTTGAAATCCAAGAGTGGTGTCGTGGAATTGTCACGGCAGATGTCCTCGAGCTAGGACTTAGTCGTGGAGCCATTGCAACTAGGAAGCTTGAAGGGGTTAAATGGGACAAGGAACGCGAGGGTTTATACTGGTTCGGCCCCTTACGGTGAAGGTAAAAGCCTACGTCCAGTTGAGATGGTATTGATTAGGGTTACGATCACCAGGGAACTAAACTTGCTATCCCAGCTCTCGATGAGATTGTTCTCGCCCCTAAACCGCTGCCGGGTCGTCCCTTTATATAGGGAGGCTGACGCCCAGCAGCCCTCAGAGTCCCGGCCGGCTCATAAGAGTGTCCGGCTCGGACTCTCAACTATACTTGTCTTACACTACAAGTTCTACCATAACAATGATTACAACTACGGGCTTTAAACCATATCCGGGTCTCAGCCCATCTCTGGCCCATCGTCTTCAAACTTGGCTCCGGGCTTCTGGTAACGACCGTACGAGTAACCCGGCCCCTCCTGGCGGGTGACTCTAAGGTCTATATCCTCAGCATTAGGCCCCAGATTGATTTGAGCCGGCTCACGTCAATCTTCAACTCTTCTGACAGAAAAAATCTCCGGCTTACCATTCATGTGAAGGCCATAACCCGGAGTGACGTCATCCTCTGTGCTCCGGATAATCCGCCATGACGTCATCCTCCATTAAGTTTGTTTTTTACTCCGCCTGATCCGCAATGGATCTTTGCTTTTACTGTCATTCCGAAAATCGAGGCGTCGTGGGGGGGAGATAACCACGCCGTGGTCTCCTTGAATCTCGCGCCCACTTATGACCTTGCCTTATAAATAGGCCGGCCCGACAGGCTCTTCTCACGCTCTCTTCTTCCTCCTCGCGCCGTCACTCCTCTGCCCGAGCTCTGCCACTGCCGCCGCCGTCGCGCCCCTGGTCTTCATCAACTCGGCCGCTGCATCACCCTGACTCAGACCAGATAAACGGCGGCGACTTCCGCTCTTCTCCAACTCCGGTGAGTCTCTTCTGCCCTGTCAGATAGATCTACCGTAGGGTTCGTCTGTGTTCTTCGCATTCATCGCCATTGCCACAAGCCTCGGTAGTTCTCATAGTCACTGCACTTGTTTGGTCTTTAGCCTTGTATAAAACCAGTGCGGTAGTTGTTTAGGCCTCATTTCAAGTGCCAGTAAATCTCTTTCCACTGTATAGATGATTCGTTCGAGCTCAAGAACATCCGCTCGTCTGTTTCTAGGTCTAGAAAATTTTCATTTCACCCGACCATTTTGATCCAAAAAAGTTACTGCAAGATGTGAAACCTGTTTTACCACACTTAGTAAAAACTGCAGCTATTGAATCTTGGCGGCTTACGATTCCGGGTTAAAGAAACCACACGCTGCCGAATCCTCCGACTTAAAGAAAACCATGCTTCGTAGAATCCTCCGACTTAAAGAAAACCACCATATTTGAGTATATACCATTAGTCCCCTTCATAAACCGCCACCATAGTTTGGAACGGTAAATCTCTGATTTATAATTAACCCGGACACCTTTCCTTTTTGTCATAGACCACCAACTTTCACCATGCCTCCCAAGGCCCCCATCACTTGCAACTGGATGAGGTCCAACGTCACCAATGAGACCCTGACCAATTTTGTTAAGTCCGGATATTTGCCTAAGAAGGAAATCATGTCCTACCGTGCTCCTGACCCGTCGGAAGAGAGACCACAGCCAAGGGACGGGGAGGTAGTGATCTTCGCAGATCATATGAGCCGGGGCTTCGCACCGCCCGGCTCAAAGTTTTTCAGGGACGTGCTCAACTTCTTTGACCTGCGGCCTCAAGATATAGGACCCAACTCCGTGTCCAACATCTGCAATTTCCAAGTCTTTTGCGAAGTGTATCTTGGAGAAGAGCCTAGTCTGCTGCTCTTCAGAGAGCTGTTTTACTTAAACCGCCAAAATGAGTGCGCCAACGGGCCAAGTCTGGAGTTAGGTGGCATCTCCATCCAGCGGCGTAGGGACTGTCTTTTCCCTTATGCAGAGCCGCCGAGCCACCCCAAGGACTGGAATATGACTTGGTTCTACTGCCAAGATACGTCCCCGGCTGACGAGAACCCGCTGCCCGGCTTTCGCCCAACACGTCTAGAGCCGACTCACCCGCTGTCGGACAAGCTGACTGCAGCGGAGCGCCAGCCTCTGCTTCCGACTATCAATAAAATCAAGGCCCTCCTGGGCAACGGCCTGAACGGAATCGACCTGGTCCGGGTCTGGATCTCATGGCGGGTGATCCCATTGAGCCGCCGCCCCGGCTTAATGTGTGAGTACACCGGGCGAAAGGATGACCCTCAGAGGCACAGTCGCAATGATCTTCCAGAAGATGTTGCTGAGGAAGAGACCAAGGCTCTGTTAAACGAGAGTCTGGCAGACTGTGGAAGGACCGGGTTAGCCCCCTTCTGCAAGACCAACCCGGCCCCAGCGGTAAGCCACTGACTTTAATATTTTATCTCCTTCTGCATATAACCTGCATCTGAACCGTTTTGAAAATTCATCCTTGTATTTTTCAGGCTGATGATAAGTTCTGGCGGGTCAAATATGACCATGAGGCGGCCAAGAAGGCCAGGAAGGCGAAGAAAGCCGCCAAGAAAGCCGCCCCTCGTAAAAAAGGAAGCAGACCTACTGCTTCGGAGCTGATGCAACTACGCGACAGCTCCGAGTCAGAGGTAACCCCTAAGCCTTTAAACTCTTGCTGTACTTGTGATTTGTTGCTGTCCGCCTTATCAACACTTGCTCATTGACAGGATGACACCGGCGCCAGTAACCCGGTGGTTGAAGAGGTAATGTCACTTTCCTCCGACTCGGAGCCCTTGCCACAGCTGAAAGTCCGAAGGGTAACCCGGAAAGTAAGCTTGTCACATCCTTTAGCTCATCAAGACCCTCAATTTCTTTTGAAGCGACAGGTTCACGAAAGCCGGCGTCACACCCGGACCAACAAGGACACCGATCTCTCCGCCGGGTTACCCGACGCAACAAGGAAGCGTCGCACTGAGGTTTTTTCTCACTTGTACCATTTTCATCCGTTGGCGGGTGTTATCCGTCAGCCACTCAACTCTTCTGACTCCAATTACCAGGAGACCTCCCCCTCTTCGGGTGACTCCATGCAGTCAAATCTGCCGGCCTTCAAGACTGCGCCCGGGTAACAACAATCATCTTACAGTATTTGTCTGTACTTACTCTTTGTGTGCCTAACACTTCTGTCTTTTCAGTGCCCAGGCAAAGCTCACCAAAAGAGCGAAGAAAACCAGGTCAGCCGGAGTGCCGGACGTACCTGAACTAGAGGTGACAGCTCAAGAGCCGCCAGCTGCCTCCGCCCCCGAAGCCACCACTCCAATGGACACGGCACCTGAGGCCTCTGCCCCGACTACCAAGGCAACGACCGAAACTTCGGTTAACCCGGAGGCCTCCGGCTCAGCTCCACCGGCAGACGACCCGGACGTGGTTATCACCTGGACGGAGTTCGTTGAGCCGGGGAGACCGACCGTGTTGGCCAAATGCTCCGCGAAGGGGGAGTTGCTGCAGCCCCACCGGGTGAACCTGGACCTCTCCGGCTACACCGACTTGAGCATTGGAGAGCTTGTCTCTGGCTACATCAGCCAAGTACACAAGAGCCGGGACGCCGAGGTCGCCATGGTCAACCAGATCCAACAAAAAATCTGAGGTATCCTTCTGCTGTCTTCTTACTTACTGCATAGTTACCTTTGCCATGCTAGCCCCCAAGTCGACGACTTATGCTTGAATATGTTGTAGACTTAGGTTCCGGCTTACTCAACTGAGCTGGCAGTATGTAGATAGATACATTCAATATGCATTAGCCCCCAAGTGCCAAGTGTCTTTGCTTGGAAAACACTTGGGACTTATATAATGACTGTTAATAACCCGGAAATATATGCAGGCTGTTGGCAAGAAACTAGAGGCGGACCTTGCGGATCTCAAGAGCCGGCTGAAGATGCAGGAGATGGAGACCCGGAAGGCAAACGCCAAGTTTGTATCCAGCATCGCCACTCAAGAAAAATTGAAGACCGAGTTCGATGCTGAGAGAAAAGCCTGGGTCGAAGAGAAGGCCGCACTGGTGACCTGGGCAGAACAGGCGGAGAAGGCTCTCACTAAGAAGACCGCCGAGCTCTCCGGCTTAAAGCGCCAGGTTTCCCAAATGGTGGCTGCTATCTTCGGTAAGTCGCCTCACCGGCTTTCATCAAGTTTATATATGTCATGAGTCATCCTTGTCACCGGCTTATCTGATTCTGTTAAATAGGTCCCAGGAGTGCCAACCTCAACCAGAGCGTGGTCACCAAGTTAAAGGCCGTGTACACCCTGGTGGAACAGCTCTACACCGGGTCACAGCGTGCCTTAGCTGTGGTGGCCCTATCCAACGAGGTGCCAACTCATCTAGCCGAAGTCCTGTGCCGGCTCGCCGTTCTGCCTCAGCGGATCCAAGAGCTGCGACGGGCCTCCGCGAGAGCCGGCGCAATTGCCGCGCTGAGCCGGGCCAAGGCATTTCTGCCGGAACTAGACCCGGCAGACATCGCCCTGGGTTATCCAAGCCTGAAGGAAGACGGCTCAGCTTTCGACCAGAAGGACTTCGCAGCGTGCGTGAAAGCTGTACGCCCGGTGGCCACCCTCATCGGGAATGACACAGATCTGACCAAGTACCAGCCGGGTTATGACGCAGAGAATCAGAGGATTCCGACCCCTCGCTATGAAGCCCTCAACCTGATCCCGCCGGCTCGTCAGCACACCTTCGCCCCGGAGATTGACCCGGCCGGGTTAATTGATGAAGAAGCCCAATTCGAAGCTCTCAGCGGCATCAACTGGAAGTCATCAACCTTCGAGGTCTTGGGATCAGCCGGAGGAGGAGATAGGAATGAGCTGGGGACCTCAACTCAGCGAGCATCATAATTTGGCTGGCGGTTTATCAAACAATGTTCCACCTTTTAGACTTGAAGAGTTTTTGTAATAGAGTAGGTGCAACAGTCTATCTCTGCCGTGCCATCGTGCACGTATTGAATGCCAAGGTCTTTTGAAGTTGTCTCCTTAATATTTCTCCGGGTCATAATCATCCTTTTGTTTAGCTCAACCTCAAAGAGGTAACTTTTAGTATTCTGCATAAAAAGGCAAATCACAAGTCTCCAGGCGGCTTACCGCCCGGAGAATCAGGTGTCTTGGATAGATAACCCGGAATATGAATCAAAAAGAGACTGGTTCTCAATTATCTGCTTGACATAGCCGTAATAACACTTAGCGGCCAGTAAGCATACTTCCAGTTTAAATAACCCGGGTAACAAGGTTGATATCCTAATTCCGCCTTATCTGTCATAATGATACCCATGGCGTTCAACGAACACTGTAAACCAAAGTTAAGCCGGTAAAGTTAGACCCGGCCGTACACATCTTGACATGATCAGAGTAAACTTGTGATAAAGCAGAGGAACTTTTAGGGGCTTCCGGTTCGAATACGACCAGAGACCCGGCCCAAAGGGGTTAAGCCAAGATTCGGATACGATCATATAGCCCCCAGCGGGTGTGGCGATGCCAATCAAGAGGGTATCGACAGCTATGTTCTCTTTGGTTCGAATACGACCCATGTTTGAACAGGAAGCCCCCAAGTGATTTTTAAAATTGTTTAACGACGCTGATTCGAATACGATCCTCGTCGGTTCTCAGAGGGGTTAAACTATGATTCAAATATGACCAAAGATAACCTCCCAATGAGCTCGGCTCTTTGCCAATCAAATGGGTATCGACAGTTATGTTCTCTTTGGTTCGAATACGACCCATGTTTGAACAGGAAGCCCCCAAGTGACTTTACTGCTTACGGCTAGATTCGAATACGATCATAAGCCGGATCCTCCTTTAAGTCATCATGTAATCTTGTAATAAAAACAACACGTGCATATTTGGAGGAGAAAAAAGGACAGAGGTCCTGCTTTATTACTTATCATAATATATACATGGCTGAGACAAATATGTACACCACGAGAACCGGTAGCTCAAGTGTAGTAAGGCCGAAGCTGAGCTATGTTCCACGGCCGACGGGTCTCTTCCTCAGACTTACGTGAATCTTTGTGCTCCCGAATGTCAATGAGGTAATATGACCCGTTGTGCAAGTTCTTGCTGACCACAAAGGGCCCTTCCCAAGGTGGGGATAACTTGTGTGCATCTGTTTGATCCTGGATGAGCCGGAGCACGAGGTCGCCTTCCTGAAAGACCCGGGATTTGACCCGGCGGCTATTATAACAGCGCAGGTCTTGTTGGTAAATCGCTGAACGGGCTGCCGCCACATCACGCTGTTCATCCAACAAGTCAAGAGCATCTTGGCGCGCCTGTTCATTATCCGTCTCAACATAAGCCGCCACGCGAGGTGAGTCGTGACGGATGTCGCTGGGGAGGACTGCTTCTGCTCCATAGACCATGAAGAAAGGCGTGAAGCCTGTAGACCTGTTAGGAGTAGTATTGATGCTCCATAAGACGGAGGGCAACTCCTCCACCCAACAACCCGGCGTCCGTTGCAAAGGGACCAAAAGCCGGGGCTTGATGCCCTTCAGAATCTCCTGGTTAGCTCTCTCAGCTTGACCATTGGATTGGGGATGAGCCACTGAGGAAACATCAAGTCGGATATGCTCTCGTTGACAAAACTCTTCCATAGCGCCTTTGGATAGATTGGTGCCATTGTCAGTTATGATGCTGTGCGGAAAACCGAAGCGGAAAATCACCTTTTTCATAAACTGAACTGCCGAGGCTGCATCGCACTTGCTAACGGGCTCCGCTTCTACCCACTTTGTGAACTTATCAACTGCCACCAAGAGGTGGGTCTTCTTATCCTTGGACCTTTTAAAAGGCCCAACCATATCAAGCCCCCAGACCGCAAAGGGCCAAGTAATTGGGATCATCCTCAGCTCCTGAGCCGGCACATGAGCCCGTCGTGAGAACCTTTGGCAACCATCACATTTACTGACCAAGTCCTCTGCATCAGCATGAGCCGTCAACCAATAAAAACCATGACGGAAAGCCTTGGCCACCAGGGATTTTGAGCCGGCATGATGGCCACAATCCCCTTCATGGATCTCACGCAAGATCTCTTGACCTTCCTCAGGGGAGATACAATGGTGAAATGCCCCTGAAACACTGCGATGATGCAGTTCGCCGTCGATAACGATCATTGACTTAGCCCGCCGGGTTACTTGCCTGGCCAAAGTTTCATCCTTAGGCAACTCTCCCCGGGTTATATAAGCCAGATATGGCATTGTCCAGTCTGGTATGACATGAAGAGACGCCACTAGCCGTGCCTCCAGGTCAGGGACAGCCAAGTCTTCCTCTGTAGGCAACTTAACCGAAGGGTTATACAGGACGTCCAGGAAAGTGTTAGGCGGCACCGGCTTTCGCCGAGAGCCTAGCCGGCTTAGAGCATCAGCCGCCTCGTTCTTCCTGTGATCAATGTGCTCCACTTGGTAGCCCTGAAAGTGCCCAGCAATGGCGTCGACCTCGCGGCGATAAGCCGCCATGAGAGGATCCTTAGAATCCCACGTGCCTGATACTTGTTGAGCCACCAAGTCTGAGTCACCAAAGCACCTTACCCGGCTCAAGCTCATCTCCTTAGCCATCCGAAGACCATGGAGCAGGGCCTCGTACTCAGCTGCGTTGTTAGTGCAAGGAAACATCAACTGTAGCACATAATGGAACTTGTCACCTTTGGGGGACGCCAATACAACGCCAGCCCCCGAGCCCTCCAACTGCCTGGACCCATCGAAATGAATAGTCCAATACGTGTTATCCGGCTTTTGCTCGGGCACTTGTGACTCTGTCCAATCATTGATGAAATCCACCAAGGCCCGAGACTTAACAGCAGTGCGTGGCACATATTTGAGACCGTGGGGTCCAAGTTCTATAGCCCACTTAGCAATTCTCCCTGTGGCCTCTCTGTTTTGAATGATATCACCAAGGGGGGCAGAACTGACCACAGTGATGGGATGGCCCTGAAAATAATGCTTAAGTTTCCGGCTTGCCATGAACACACCATATACCAGCTTCTGCCAATGCGGGTACCGCTTCTTGGACTCAATGAGCACTTCACTGACATAATAAACCGGCCACTGAACCGGATGCTCCTTACCCTCCTCCTTGCATTCCACCACAATAGCCACACTGACGGCCCGTGCGTTTGCCGCCACATACAGTAGCAAGGGCTCCTTATCAACCGGAGCAGCAAGGACTGGGGGCTCTGCCAGCTGCTTCTTTAAATCCTCAAAGGCGGCATTAGCTGCATCATTCCAGACAAAGGTATCCGTTTTCTTCATTAACTGATATAGGGGCATGGCCTTCTCACCCAAACGGCTTATAAACCGGCTTAAAGCAGCGATGCGACCCGCCAAGCGCTGAACGTCATTTATACATGCTGGCTTAGCCAGGGAGGTGATGGCCTTGATCTTCTCCGGGTTAGCCTCAATGCCTCTGTCAGAAACCAAGAAGCCCAAAAGTTTGCCTGCAGGAACACCAAAGACACACTTGGCCGGGTTAAGCATCATCTTATAAACCCGAAGATTATCAAAGGTTTCCCTTAAATCATCTATCAGGGTTTCCTCTTTGATGGATTTAACCACAATATCGTCCACATAAGCGTGAACATTGCGCCCAATTTGTTTATGAAGACAGTTCTGTACACAACGCTGGTAAGTCGCCTGTGCACACTTGAGTCCAAAGGGCATAGACACATAACAGAAGGCTCCAAAGGGAGTGATAAACGTCGTCTTCTCCTGGTCCTTAACTGCCATCTTGATCTGATGATAACCAGAATAAGCATCCAAGAAGCTTAAACGTGCACAACCTGCCGTAGCATCAATGATTTGATCAATACGGGGGAGGGCAAAAGGATCAGCCGGACACGCTTTGTTCAAGTCCGTGTAGTGCACACACATCCGCCAGGTGCCGTTCTTCTTGAGTACAAGCACCGGGTTAGCCAACCACTCTGGGTGAAAAACTTCCACGATAAACCCGGCTACCAAGAGCCGGGCTACTTCTTCACCAATAGCTTTCCGCCTCTCTTCATTAAACCGCCGAAGGAACTGTCTGACCGGCTTAAATTTAGGATCAACGTTGAGAGTATGCTCAGCGAGTTCTCTAGGTACACCTGGCATGTCAGAGGGTTTCCATGCGAAGATGTCCCTATTCTCACGGATGAACTCGATGAGCGCGCTTTCCTATTTTGGATCCAGATTGGCACTGATGCTAAACTGCTGAGATGAATCCCCTGGAACAAATCAACAAGCTTAGTCTCGTCAGCCGACTTAAGTTTCATCGCCGGTTCATTTTCCGTAGTCGGCTTTTTCAGAGAGGTCATGTCTGTTGGGTCAACATTGTCCTTGTAAAACTTCAACTCCTCTGCAGCACAAACAGATTCTGCATAAGCCGCGTCGCCTTCCTCACATTCCAGAGCCACTTTCCAGCTGCCGTGAACCGTAATGGTCCCATTGTGACCTGGCATCTTGAGCTGTAGGTACACATAACACGGCCGTGCCATGAACTTGGCGTAAGCCGGCCGTCCAAATATATCATGGTATGGACTTCTTATCTTGACCACTTCAAAGGTCAATTTCTCCACCCTGTAGTTATTCTCATCACCAAAAGCCACTTCCAATTCGATCTTGCCAACTGGATAAGCCGACTTACCAGGTACTACACCATGAAAGATAGTGTTGGACTGGCTGAGGTTCTTATCAACCAACCCCATACGACGAAAAGTTTCATAATAGAGGATGTTGATGCTGCTGCCTCCATCCATGAGCACCTTTGTGAACTTATAACCTCCCACTTGAGGAGCCACCACTAAGGCCAAGTGGCCCGGGTTATCTACCCGAGGAGGGTGATCCTCCCTACTCCACACTATGGGCTGCTCTGACCACCGTAAGTAGCGTGGGACCGCCGGCCCAACAGCGTTCACAGCCCTCTTGTGAAGCTTCTGATCTCGCTTGCACAGACTAGTGGTAAATACATGATACTGTCCACCGCTTAGCTGCTTTGGATTGGTCCGATAACCCCCCTGCTGCTGTTGATGACCCTGGCCAGCCTGTTGATTAAAACCCCCTTGACCATTCTGAGGACCGGAATTTGATCCGCCGCCCGGGCCATGAAAGCCGCCAGCACCTGAGCCGCCGCCCGGGCCATTGTAATTCTTAAAGGCTTTCATGATCGCGCAATCCTTCCATAGATGAGTCGCTGGCTTCTCTCTAGAGCCATGCCTTGGACAAGGTTCATTCAACAGCTGCTCCAGCGTTGGACCTGACCCGCCGCCTCGGGGAGGGGGCCTCCCCTTGCGTCGCTGGTTGTTACCTTGGGAGTTGGCATTGGCTACAAACTCTAGGCTGCCATCGGCCTTGCGCTTGCCTCCTCCTTGGTTCCCCGGGTTAAACTGAGGACCCTTGCCATTGCCGTTCTTCTTTCCCTTCACTGTCCTTTCATCATCTGAAGGGGGATCCTTGGTACCATCGGAATCGGCGTACTTGACAAGAGCCGCCATCAGTGTACCCATATCGGTGCAGTCGCGTTTAAGTCGCCCGAGTTTCATCTTTAGGGGCACAAAGCGACAGTTTTGTTCCAACATTAAGACTGCAGAGCCGGCATCCATCTTATCTGATGAATGTATGATCTCCTTGACCCGGCGAACCCAATGGGTCGTGGATTCACCCTCCTGCTGCTTACAGTTAGTCAAATCCACAATTGACATAGACTGCCTACAGGTATCCTTGAAGTTTTGGATGAACCGGGCTTTCAGCTCAGCCCAAGACCCAATGGAATTCGGTGGTAGCCCTTTCAACCATGTGCGGGCAGTTCCATCTAACATCATGGTGAAATACTTGGCCATGGCCGCCTCACTGACCTCCAGCAATTCCATAGCCATCTCATAACTCTCAATCCAGGCTACAGGTTGTAAGTCAGCTGTGTAGTTAGGCACTTTCCTAGGGCCTTTGAAGTCCTTAGGTAAACGTTCATTACGGATAGCTGGCACCAAACAAGGGACACCCCCGGTCCTGGTAGGGATACCCACATCTACGGAAGTCGTCGGATAAGCCGGGGGGGGGGGTCTGGTAAGCCGTCAATTGAGGCACTTGCTCCGCCTCTTGCCGCGCTTGGTCCGCTGCGTAAAAGGCTCCATTATGAGCTGGGCCATGGCCAGGGGGCAGGTCATGGCGTCGGACGTTACTTGAGCCAGTTGCTGAGACCATGTGCCGGCTGTAACTCGGGCTCTGGCCTGGACGAGGGGTCGAGTGGATCCTGTCCCGGCTGTAGGAGTACGCCTCTTGCTGCGCCAGTGCTGTCTGAAGGAGTTCCCTGACCCGGCGGGTCTCAATGGCCGTCGGAGAGTCGCCGTCAACGGGGAGAGCCGCCAGCCGTGCTGCCGCAGCGACCATGTTCTCCAGTGGGTTATTATAATGACCCGGGGGTATTGGCACATACTGAGGCGGGGCAGGGGGCACCTGGGGAGGCCCCATCACTCGTGGCTGAATAAGGGGTCCAGACCCGGGTGCTATGACCCCTGGAGGGTTACTAGACCCTGCACCTGGCGTGTTGAAGAGGTTGCGTGGATCGTAAACCGGCGGGAGTCGGGACTGGGCCTTTTGATGCCTCCTTCTCATGACCTCATTGGCCGCGTTCTGATCCATCGTGAGTTGGAAGGACTGCGCCTGAATCAGCTGAGTCTGGGCATCGAGAGCCGCCCGCTCCGCAGCCAGCCTGATTCCTTCCGCTGCAAGATCCTCTTTAGCTTTTATCAGATCCAATTTCAACTGTGCCACCTCCGCATCATGCTGGGCTTGATCCGCCGGGTCAACCGTGGCGGTCAGCAGGGCCGTCATCTTGTCCGTGAGATCCATCAGCACCTGAGCCGGAGAGGGCACCGGGTTTCCCGATCCGGCAGTGGGGTTCTGAACAGGCTGCGCACCAGCCATAAAAACTCCAACCTGACTTGGTGGCTCAAAAAGGTCCGGAATACTGTCGCCATCGGAACAACCCATGAGCCTGCCATCTTGAAGTTGGTACAACGAGTTTGACTCATCGGTGGCCGACTCGCCGTCAGAGCCGGCGGCCGCCTCATCACCAGACCCAGACGGATCAGAGGGCCCTCCATAGATGCATCCCACAAAAGCGCGCCTTAAGGCAGGCCGGGCCCGGGCGAGTCGTGCGCGCTGAGCCGTTTCAATGAGATCGGCGCAGAGATCCGGCTCAGGGCCTGGCTCGCCAATCTTGCCAATGAAGACATGAAGTCCGCCGAAGGGGACCCGATACCCGTACTCAACTGAGCCGGTGTCGGGGCCCCAGTCTGCATCGTCGATGTAGAGCTTGCCGCGACGACTCTTGGTCATCCGGCCCATAGCGTATCCCTTGAGCCCTTTGAAGCTGCCCTTCGAGAACTCAAATCCACCGTGCGCTGGCCCCACGGTGGGCGCCAACTGTCGTGGAATTGTCACGGCAGATGTCCTCGAGCTAGGACTTAGTCGTGGAGCCATTGCAACTAGGAAGCTTGAAGGGGTTAAATGGGACAAGGAACACGAGGGTTTATACTGGTTCGGCCCCTTACGGTGAAGGTAAAAGCCTACGCCCAGTTGAGATGGTATTGATTAGGGTTACGATCACCAGGGAACTAAACTTGCTATCCCAGTTCTCGATGAGATTGTTCTCGCCCCTAAACCGCTGCCGGGTCGTCCCTTTATATAGGGAGGCTGACGCCCAGCAGCCCTCAGAGTCCCGGCCGGCTCATAAGAGTGTCCGGCTTGGACTCTCAACTATACTTGTCTTACACTACAAGTTCTACCATAACAATGATTACAACTACGGGCTTTAAACCATATCCGGGTCTCAGCCCATCTCTGGCCCATCGTCTTCAAACTTGGCTCCGGGCTTCTGGTAACGACCGTACGAATAACCCGGCCCCTCCTGGCGGGTGACTCTAAGGTCTATATCCTCAGCAAGTGGGTTCATTGCTACTTAAAGTTTTGACCTCTCCAATCCCACTTTTATCAATTTTTGCATCAAGATCTATAAACTCTGAATCATTGGGACGCCTTCTAGCTAAAGTTGACTCATCTCCAGTCCCATATTTATCAGGATTTATATTAGAAAACAAAGATTCAATAGGAGTCACATCAATCTCTTTAAGATCTTCATCATTATTTCACAAAACTCCGGTTTAGCGGCTATCTTATTTACCAAAGTGGATTGTTTATCGGAAATTTGGCCAACTAAAATTTCAAGATGAGAAAATTGAGATTTAAGACCATAAAATTCTTTAGACATATCATCGAGCTCTTTATTCATGTACTCCATAAAATTTTTCTGCTCCTTGAGCTCGTTCCTAAAGAAACTATTATGCTCAAATTGTAAAGACATGAAGCTCCTAGTATTATTTTCAATTTCTTCCAGCTTTCTATAGTAGGGATCAAAGTTCTTGGGTGTAGCCATAAAGGCAAACTAACATGCGAGCAAACAAAAAGAAAACGAAAAGACGAACGAAAGAAGGGCGAATAAAAAGGCAAATCTTTTTGTATTTTTCTGAAAATCGTTTTAGAACTGGGGGAGAGGAAAACGAGAGGCAAATGGCAAATAATGTAATGCGAGAGATGAGAGTTTTATGACGGGTACTTGGTAGGCTTGACGTAGATCTTCTCGGCAACGGCGCCAGGAATTCTTCCTGCTACTTCTTGAGATTGTGTTGGTTTTTCCCTTGAAGAGGAAAGGGTGATGCAGCACAGTAGAGATAAGTATTTCCCTCAGTTAAGAACCAAGGTATCAATCCAGTAGGAGAAATGCGCAAGTCCCCAATAGATGCACCTACACAAACAATCAAACACTTGCACCCAACATGATAAAGGGGTTGTCAATCCCTTCATGGTCACTTGCAAAGGTGAGATCTGATAGAGATAGATAAAACTAAGTAAAAGATAAAATATTTCTGGGTTTTTGGTTTATAGATCTGAAAATAAAAGATTGCAAAATAGTAGATCAGAAATAAATATGATGGAAAATAGACCTGGGGGGGCATAGGTTTCACTAGAGGCTTCTCTCTTGAAGGCAAATAATACGGTGGGTGAACAAATTACTGTCGAGCAATTGATAGAAAAGCGCAAAGTTATGACGATATCGAAGGCAACGATTATGCATATAGTCATCACGTCCGTGTCAAGTAGACCGACTCCTGCCTGTATCTACTACTATTACTCCACACATCAACCGCTATCCAGCATGCATATAGAGTATTAAGTTCGTAAAGAACAGAGTAACGCCTTAAGTAAGATGACATGATGTAGAGGAATAAACTCAAGCAATATGATGAAAACCCCATCTTTTTATCGTCGATGGCAACAATTCAATACGTGCCTCGTTACCCCTACTTTGTCACTGGGTGAAATCACGCAAGATTGAACCCAAAGCTAAGCACCTCTTCCATTGCAAGAAAAACCAATCTAGTTGGGCAAACCAAACCGATAATTCGAAGAGAAATACAAAGACATCAAATCATGAATATAAGAATTCAGAGAAGATTCAAATAATATTCATAGATAAGATGGTCATAAATCCACAATTCATCAGATCTCGACAAACACACCGCAAAAGAAGATTACATCGGATAGATCTCCAAGAACATCGAGGTGAACATGGTATTGAGAATCAAAGAGAGAGAAGAATCCATCGAGAGAAGAATCCATCTAGATACTAGCTACGGACCCGTAGGTCTGAAGTAAACTACTCACGCTTCATCGGAAGGGCAATAAGGTTGATGTAGATGCCCTCCGTGATCGAATCCCCCTTCGATAGGATGCCGGAAAAGGCCCCAAGATGGGATCTCACGGGAACAGAAGGTTGTGTCTTCTAGTCCAAGAAAAATCATCATGAAGTTTTTTTTTCCGTTTGGACTCCGTTTGGTATTCCTTTTTTGCGAAACTCAAAAACAAGGAAAAAACAGAAACTGGCACTGGGCTCTGGGTTAATAAGTTAGTCGTCCCAAAATAATATAAAATAGCATAATAATGCATATAAAACATCCAAAACAGATAATATAATAGCATGGAACAATAAAAAAAATATAGATACGTTGGAGACGTATCATGATGGCATCCGTCATCGTCTGACCAGACACATGTGACTATGTCACGGGGATGTGGGAACATGTGAACGAGAGAGAAGAACAAAACCGGTAACGAGGAGACCGATATAGTGAGCATGTGTATGACTCAAGAGGATATCGATATATCTCACCTCGGGTTTTGTAAAGTATCACGAAGCAAAGGGAATAGCACATGATAACCAAAGGTTCACTCAAATGCCATTCATGCATTCATAGGGATCAATATGGATGTCCACGGTTCCGCTATCAGTCATTGAACAAAAGGGGTTTTGTCATGTCTATGTTTGAAGGAACCTACATGGTAACAAGCTTAAGGTAATCACGATCTGCTGAGTGTTAGTAGGACGGGAGTAGTGAGAAAATATTTGTGAAATAGTTTCATAATATTTGGAATAGTTTTGAGAGGAACCGAAAGTGTTTCGGGGTCACCAGAAGGGTTTCAGAGTTTGTCGTGCAATACCAGATATTACCGACAAATAATATATAGGTGAAAAATATTTCCTGAGATGTTAAATTAATAATGAAGGTCTCTAATAATAGTTAGGAGGCTTTTATATTTATTTAAATATCAACAAGCCTTAAAAGGCCAAGTGGTGGAAAGCTACTTGGGCCACTTGGGCCCAAATAGAGGTGGCGCCCCCTTCCCACTTGGGGAAGGAAGGGAGGACTCCCCCTCCTCTTGGCCAGCCAAGGGGGAAGACGCCCCCCCTTGTGTGGCGCCCCTCCTCCTCCTCCAACATATATATACTAGTGGTTTTGGCACCTTTTGTACACACAAGTTTTGGAGCCTCATCTAGTTCTCTACTTCTAGCTCTAGTTGGTCCTACTTGATCTAATTAGAGCTAAACCTAGATTGTCTAATACTCATAATTAGAAGCCCACTGTGGTTCTAATCTCCTCCCTCTAATTCTTCGGCGAGGATTAGCTCTGGATGGTGAAGCGCTGCCAGATCGTGAAGACCATACCCTTGCAATTCGTGGAGATGCCATGCTTTCGGTCTTCCGTTCGAGGGACTGTTCGTGGACGGTTTGAGGGATCGTTCATCGATGGTTCGAGTGACTTCAAGTACGATCTACACTGACTCGTCTTCTTCTGCTGCAACTCGAAGTTGATCCGATTCAAACCGCTATTGCATCTTCAGAGTTTTCTTGGCGGATCATAGGGCGATTTTGTTGTTTTTTCTACAACGTTTCCCAACACCCTGGGATTCGAACCCAGGTCTCCCATGTGGGGGTCCGCGGCGCTAGTCGGTGGTAAGGATTGTTTTGAGGAAGTGAAACGTTCGCTGCCTTTTGTCTTACAACAACCTAGTTTCACATTTGACATGGTAGCGATCTTGCGCCGAGATTCATGCAATGATGGAAAATGGGGTCGCTGCGAAATTCCCCATAGCTAACTGTTGTCAATTGTGATTTCCATAAACTATTGGGTGCAAAATTAAAGGAAGGAATTAACTTATGACATTGATGTAGATTACTTCTGATGTTTAAATTTGCATCAATTTTATTTTTCATGCACGACATCGATGTAGATTACTTTTGATGTTCTTTATACCGTCATGATGTTTGATGAATAAATCGAAAGATTTTCATAAAGAACATTGTCAATCACATCAATTTACTTCAAATCATAACCCATGTCCTAAGCTCCATGTCATGATCCTCAAATGATGCATCTTTTGTTTGTCATCAGCGATCGACTGTCCGGTGACATAGTTCCTCGACCCGGCCAACCATGGTTCATAGAAACTGATATTTTCTTCCATTGCAATGCACAAGCATTTGTGCTAGTTCAGAAAAGGGGCTTAATTCATGACTGAAGGATGGCGCAACAAAGCGCGTGTCACCCTCTAGCATACCTGGGGAACGGGATGACATGACCCACCCTTAAACGGGTCAGGCATGACAATGCAAGCCGAGGCCCGTATATAAGTGGGTCGTGCCGGGTCGACATGGATGCTTCGTCATGTGGCCCAAACATGACACATGAGTATACGGACTGGCATGGGCCGACATTTGTGCCACATGATGCTTTTGAGTCAAATTGAGCTGTTTTTTAAAGACCTTTTTGGGCTGTTTTTCGGACCTATACATTATAAATAATTCTAATAAATATAAAATAAACAGGCGCTTGCTGGCCCAACGCGTGTGCCTCGCCTCGTGGCCCAGGTCATTCATGTGACATGTTGGCAAGCACGCAGACCTGGCCAAATGGGTCAACACGGCCTGAGCTGTGCTAATCGTGTTTGGCACGACACGACCCGCACATCCACGTTTATTAGATGGGTCGTGCCGTGCTGGCCCACGTGCTTTGCTCCTCGGCCCAGGCACGACACATTTAGTAACCGGCCGACCCGTGGCACATTTAACATGTTTGGGCTGCGTGCTTTTCGGTCTGCTAGGCTATATTTTTTGGCCATTTTGGGCCTATTGGATTGTTTCTTAGGTCATATATATATATAATAGTATGTATGCACGTGCAACGCACGTTTTAACATTATTATGGAATGTTTTTTGGTTTTAAAAAAATAGACTTGCCAATAGATTCATCAAGGCAAAATGAAAATATCGTTTATGTACAGATGCAGAAAGAAAATACATTACAAAAAAGTAGGAGTTAATATATGTAATCCCCGTAATTTGTTAAGAAAGAAAATAATTCATAAAATTGCTTGCCGAAATGTTTTATATTGTGGGATGGAGAGAGTATAACTTTTTTTTTGAGTAACGAGAGAGTATAACTTTACCGTATATTTCCTCTCTGAAAACAACTTTTCATGGGCTCAACACGTCCTCAAACTGCAACATGGGCTAAGAGGAATCAATATGGGCCACTTATTTTGAGAAGGATGAGGCGATCGTTCTGGAACATTGTGGATGGAGCAGCGATGTACTGTTCATTGCGAATCCCACTCTTTTCAGCTGTTGGATTTAGCACACGAATGGCTAGGATCGATGATCATGCCCGATTCACCACCTTCCTCACTATAAGTAGTATAGATATATTCAAAAATTCAAAAAAAAAACGTGCCGCGTGCCTGGCATGGCCCATTTAGGCTGTGCCGTGCGTGCTTCTAGCACGAGAAAGCACGGCCTGTTTGGCCAGCTATACCTTGTAGTAGCACACTGCCTATCCCGGGAGAATGTTTTTGGCGCTGACCCACATGTCATCGAGCAAGACCACATCCGCAGGGCCTTCTCCTTGCCTGAGCAGCTCCTCTTCCCTCTCCGGCAACAATTACCGCAAACCACCGCCCCCTCACCGGCGGCAATCACAGCGGCGCCATAGCCAGTCCGAACGCCAATGTCCACCGCTGCCTCTGCGCTCCGCCCGGCGCCGCGGTGGGTTGCGCCGTCGCAGCGCCGGCTCGTGGAGCAGCACCTGGCGTCACTGCCCCACGGCCTCCAGCGCCTCCACCACGTGCAGGAGCTCCACGCGCAGCTCCTCAAGCACGGTATCCACCTCGACCCGCTCACCGCCTCCAAGCTTATCTCCTCATACGCGCTCCAGCGCCGCCTCCCGGCCTCTCGCCGCGTCTTCGCCTCCTTCCCCAATCCTCACGCCACCACCTTCCTCCCGAACACCCTTCTCCGCGCCTACGCGCTCAATGCCCTGCCCCACGCCGCGGTCTCTGTCTTCTCCGCCATGCCCCAGCGGGACAGCTTCACCTACTCCTTCCTCATCAAGGCGCTCTCCTCCGCGGGCTTGACCCCCCTCAGGGCGGTGCACTCCCACGTCGTTAAACTCGGGTCCATCGAGGACACCTATGTCGGGAACGCGCTGATCGACGCCTACTCCAAGAACGGCGGGTTTTTGGACGCCAGCAAGGTGTTCGAGGAAATGCCTAGCCGGGATACCGTATCCTGGAACTCGGCCATGGCTGCGATGGTGCGACAGGGCGAGGTGGCAAGTGCGAGGAGGATGTTTGACGAGATGCCGGAGAAGGACACTGTAAGCTGGAACACCGTGCTGGACGGGTACACCAAGGCTGGGAAGATGGAGGAGGCGTTCGAGCTGTTTCAGTGCATGCCAGAGAGGAATGTGGTGTCGTGGTCGACGGTGGTGTCTGGTTACTGTAAGAAGGGTGACATGGAGATGGCTCGAGTGATCTTTGATAAGATGCCAACCAAGAACTTGGTAACATGGACGATAATGGTCTCGGCATGTGCCCAGAATGGGCTTGTTGAGGAGGCTGGACGGTTGTTTACTCAGATGAAGGAAGCTGCTGTGGAACTTGATGTGGCTGCGGTTGTGAGTATCTTGGCTGCATGTGCAGAGTCAGGCTCGCTTGCTCTTGGGAAGAGGATTCACCGGTACGTGCGGACGAGGCAACTGGGGAGGTCGACCCATGTGTGCAATGCAATGATTGACATGTTTTGCAAGTGTGGATGCGTAAACCGGGCTGATTATGTCTTTGACACTGAAATAGCTGAGAAGGATTCAGTGTCATGGAACACCATAATTGGGGGATTTGCGATGCATGGGCATGGAGACAAGGCGCTGGACTTCTTTGGCCAAATGAAGCTACAAGGGTTCCGTCCTGATGCCGTGACAATGATCAACGTTCTTAGTGCATGCACACACATGGGGTTTGTGGAAGAGGGACGCCGGTATTTCTCCAATATGGAGAGGGACTATGGCATTGTGCCACAGATAGAGCATTATGGCTGCATGATTGACCTTCTTGGTCGTGGAGGGCTCATCGAGGAGGCTGTTGACCTGATAAAAAGCATGCCTTGGGACCCTAATGAGGTAATATGGGGGTCCCTTCTCAGTGCATGCCGACTGCACAAGAACGTGGAGTATGCAGAAATTGCAGTGAACGAGCTCAGTAAGCTGCAGCCCTCCAATGCAGGGAACTATGCTGTCCTTTCAAACATCTATGCAGAGGCTGGGCAGTGGAGTGACATGGCAAAGGCAAGGATGCAAATGAAAGGAACCGGGTCTCAGAAGTCAGCAGGATCAAGTTGGATTGAACTTGATGAGGCATTCCATGAGTTCACAGTGGGGGACAGAAAACACTCAGACTCGGACCAGATATCTGAGATGGTTGATAGGCTGAGTTCACATGTTAAGGATGTTGGCTGCCTTCCAACAGCTAACGAGCTACTTGTGCAGTGAGTCCTTTGCCAAGGGTATGCTAAATTGCTCATGTCACAGTCACAAATGTGAAATGCTTTCATGAGGTGTTAGCATTGCACGGCGCAATCTATGTAAGCAAGCACCAGCTCCAGTGAATCCTGCAATCAAGAAGATGCTGTGACTTGGTACAGAATTACCCACGATGGACTGGAAACCCAGACATGTGTTCAAGCATTTCTCAGCATGTGCTCTTCTGCCATCAGGTTTGCTCTGTCGAAAACTGCAACTATGTTAAGACGAAAGCTGGTGATAGGATGGACTGACAAAACACTACCAATACAGTGCTAGGTTGATTGAATAGTTCATAGGTTAGTACTTCTAGTGCTTCACTTCATTTGGTTTATCGAAACCAAAACAAGCCATGAGGTAGGGTCTTCTAAAATATAAGGAAGTGAGAAGACCTCACATTAAAAAGTAAGAAGTGATTTCTGTAGTTACATTGTAGCAGAAAGTGGTTATGTTGGAAAAGTTGAATAGTTGAGTGTCTTACAGTCGTTCATCCCATTTTTTGCATGTATCACTTTCATAAGAATGTTTTAGTGAGAAAAGCATACAATCTTCGTAATATTCAGATTCGGTTATTAAGCTTGTATGTCCTACAAAACCGTATAAATCATTCATTTGTACTTACTTTTTAAGGTTGTATTTCATGCTTCTTAGATATCTTAGTGTCATGCTATGTTATGAGGTTTATTTTTTGTCTATTCTCTTGTTTCTCTGTCTTCTGTCAAATTTTAACTCATTGCTAAGACTACAAAGAATCCTGATTTAGGTTGCTGTGATGTTTATGATAAATATTCAACATGATATTTTTTTTGGTATGCATCTGGATTATACCTGAATATTTAAGTTATCAAGTGGAATGTTTGGAACTTCAATAATTAGTTCACAAAAATTCAAAAAATAAATAAATTAGTTCACCAAGTTCAGACTGGTCCATGTCTTTTAGAAGTCATTGTTATGCTAAGAAATGGCTTGTAAGATGTTTTAGAAGTTTAAAGATACACTCGTATATTATTTTGTTCTGTGACATGCCTGCAGGTAGTGAGAGAGATATAATTGTGTGCGAGATAAGTTTCCGCATAAATCAGTATTGAAGTTTTTTTAAGAGATTTCGCCAAATTTTATATGGAGGTAACATGTAAATGCAATCTCCCTACAATAATCAAGGTAGAGTATACCTGCCTTTTCCTTATTTTCTCAGTAAGGCACCCGGAAATCAAATGTATCTTCTTTTAGAGAGACTATGCTGATGCATGACACACCCGGAAGCACATCCTACCGAGCCACGAACATATAGCAAGTCATATCATCCTGCAATGGTCAAATTATCTAGCAAATGCACCAAAGTATACCAGCTAAAAATCAAAGACAACTGAAATCACAGTACACAACACAAATTATAATGCACAATAAGGCCCTGTTTGGAACAAAGGAATTTTGGAGGATATGATCCCTGTAGGAAATATTTCTTTGGTACCGTTTGGAACAAAGGAAAAGATATCCCTACAATTATTTGAATATTTTTTCATAGATTTTGGGTGTTTCTAATAAATTCTATGGGCTGCAAACACCTCAACGGTGTTCCGAACACTAAGTTACCAACATACACTTTCTGGTAAAAAATATCATTTAGCAAAGATCTTAGATTGAAGGTGGTTATCCTCTTTACCCCAGGAAAAATTTAGTGCGTCAATTTATTTCTTGCTCTAAGTGCATCGGGCTAAATGACAAGAAAGTATGACTAAAGAGAGCAAAGCTTTTTATCTTTAGTTGGCTGAGAACCGCCAACAAAAACCAGTTTTAAGTTGTCATCGACATTGGAGTCTTCACTGCATGGTACTGTACATAATAGTCTCAGTTTGCTTGAGATGTTCTTTGAAGTGTAATAGACCATACTAAGTTTTAGTCTGGGTCCGATCTTTCGCTTTCCACACCTCGCCTAGTTCCTGCCTTTCAGTCTTGTAACAGTACTCTTTATATATATATAAGGATTTTGATTGACTGACAGAACAAGCCAGCTCAGAATCTTTGCTACGTTGCAAGAGACGATCATGAAATGATGAATCTATTTTCAAGTGCTTCTTGTTTCTTCTTAACATGCCTGAAAAAAAAGAGACATAAATAGGAATATCTTTGTTGGAGTACTATATATATAGTTGTGTAGCCTTTTGTATTTCCCCATTGTATAAAGGGCTTTCTGCACATTTTCTGCACTTGTACATGGCCTATGACCCCATTGAAATACAAGCTGCATCTGTATAGTTTCTAAGCTCCCAGGAATTACAGCGCTGTGGTTGATCGAGGCTTTTAGCCGCTCTCGTGGCCCCACCTGTAACTGTAAGTGTATATGCGCTTTAGTCGGTTTGACCGCACGTCGGTTCTCTTCCCTTTCCAACCTATCTGCTAGCCCCTTCCCTGAATCCCGATCCCCTTCCTCGTCCCCCTTCCACCGTGTCGCCGCCTCCGCCACCGCGCCTGCCTCCTCTTCGATGTTGCGCCACACCCAGTTCCCCGTCCACCTTCGTTCCTCCCCGCGCCCTCTCCTCTGCGCCTTTGTGCCGGTCGCTGAGACTTGCCTCTACCGGTCTACGGTGCTGGCGCTGGCGATCCGTTCCGCGCGGTGCTTGTTCGCCTCGGCTCGGCGTTCGCAAATGATTCTTCCTTAACCTCCTCTGCAGTGCCACTAACCCACTGCCGCGCCACCCGGCTCATCTCTCGCTGTCCACGGCGAGGCAATGGCCGGCGGCAGCGACGCGAGGGGCATGTAGAGCAGGCGGCGCAGGAAGTTTCCACGGCCCTAGCCCAGCAGTATGGTGGCGACGAGGGAGTTCGAACTGGCGATGTGCTTGTCGTGAAGTGGGAAGGTCATCAATTCCAAAGCATTGATGCGCTTGATCTGGTGGCTCTGTGCCTCAGCCGCACACCAACCCTACGACCACCATGGCGAGCTTGGAACCCCTCCCTGCTTTAGGCTACATAATTATCTTCCTAATTTGCTCAAAGGTATGTGTATTGTGGCCCTCAGAAGCAGTTCTAAGATTCTTAGTGTTATGGTGTGAATTGCATAATGAATAACTCAAAATGCAGATCATTATTTTACAATCATTACTATTATAATCTCCATCTTCATGCGTGATATGTTGCATATCCGCTAATAAAAGGTCGTTTCTCTATTGTTTCTGGGTTACCTACCTATTTTTCAGTTTTGCATTCCTTTATGTATGAATTGTACTATACAGGAAGCATCAGGTCAATTCCCCCCCCCCCCCCCCCCCCCCCCCTCCATCTTAGAATGTCTCAAGTCTCATGCCAAGAATGGCAACTGCAGAGTAATAGTTGTAGTACAGACAAAGTGCCCATGATACCAGTGGATGCAGCCTGTGAGCTGTGCTCTGCCCTGATGCTTAGGGTAAATTTATCAATTTTTCTGAAATTGTACCTCATGTTATCCATGTTCAGTTTGGACGTTCTTTGCTAATTAAGATGATTTCTTCCTGTTATGTGTCGTAACATTTTCTCAATGTGGTTTTAACGATCATTGGGGTTCTAACTGAGACAAAAGTTTTTTTTTTTCGAGAAAACGCAAAGGACCCGTTTCATTTCTTTGAAAAGATGGAAGACCTACTAGGAGGTGGTTGATACATAGTTATGTGTTCAGTCAATGGACGTCCCAGGTTGTGGGCAGAACAACCCAAAGCCCCTGGGCGCCTGCCTTTGCCCAACACCGGCCTCCTCTTTGATCCTATTCACTAACGTTTCAATGGATGGTGTATTGTTGTCGAAAACGCATGCATTCCTGTGCTTCCATATCATCCAGGGGACGAGCAATGCAATGGACTTAAGGGCCTTCCGATGTGCCGGCGGTGTGCGCTCCTTTGCGCGCAGCCACCACTCCATGACGTTGGGTTCTTGATCCGGCGGCTGGGCCGGCAAATGCAGCCAGCCGAGGATGATATGCCATGCCTGACGGGCAAAGGGGCTGGGCCAGCAAAAGTTAAGGTGAGAACTTCAGAATAATCCCAAGCAGGTAAGCACTCCGGGAGTTCACCCACATCCAAATGGTATGTGCAAAACCTCTTATTCGCACTGCTCGTGGAGTTATAGATAGCATCCACATCATGAGATTTTGTAACAACGTTCTAAAATTTGCAGTGAATGACATAGGAATTAAGATATGGCATGCAGTTGAGATTATAAGAGTTTGTCACACTAAACAAATTTATGTAATGCTTAGTGAATTTCCCATGTATTGATTTTGTGTGACCTGCAACTGTTAGAACTGTTATCAGCTTTGGTCTGGATTACATTATACACATAACAAAACTGAACTGGTAACAATTAAGTTTCTAGGTTGCAGCACCGTACTACTTTGTGTAGAATCAAATTACTCTTTGTAGCTACCGAGTCCCATTCTTGATGGTGAAATTCTTCACTGTCCTTTTTAGTCTGCTCCAGATTCAGGATAGATGTACCATTTGGAAGTGGCAGAAACCAAGTCAGCTCCTACTTCCAGACTTCCAGCTATGTGTAGGTATTAAAAGTAAAGAGTTTCTTGTATCCATAAGATATATTTAATTGTATTAGTAGCACACTCTTGAGCTTTCAAATGCTTGGATGACGGTAGTAATATTTTTCTTTATTGCAGGATGGTTGAGATTCTTTTCAATGTACCATGCTTCTCATTTAGTCCTGAACTGCTTAAATACATAGTATGTTCATTTTTTGAGAAAGTACAAAGTAGTACAACAACAACAACATTAACAAAGCCTTTAGTCCCAAACAAGTTGGGGTAGGCTAGAGGTCAAACCCATAAGATCTCGCGACCAACTCATGGCTCTGGCACATGGATAGCAAGCTTCCACGCACCCCTGTCCATAGCTAGTTCTTTGGTGATACTCCAATCCTTCAGGTCTCTTTAACGGACTCCGCCCATGTCAAATTTGGTCTACCAGAAAGTACAAAGTAGTGTGCAAGATATTTTGGTGATACCCATAATCAGGGTGTTTGTTTACTTGTTGTCCATCTAGGTCATAGGCGCGTATAAGAATTATTGGTATATCTATGTAGAAGAAGAGAGCCTACTGCATATGCAGGGCGTATCATATCTTTTAATGTGAACAAGCTACAGTGAATGCAATGTTGTAAATTCAAGATATTCTTCAAAGTGATCTTTTGCTTTTATTGGAGTTTCTCATTGCTTCCCAGTTTTAGTGTAATCAGTTCTCCCTTTAAGGTCGTGAATTAGTTCCATCTGCAAATATGTATGCTTCCTTATTTTGTATTTACATATATGCCAGTGAAGTTGTCTGTGGACTTCTCTTTGCAATTAGAAAACATTTTCTTCTTAATTTGTCGCAGTGAACACAACAAGTTATTTAGGCTAAATTATACTTTATGTTGGAAGTCAATAAGCCAAGACTTCAACTTTGTTTCTGTTTTCAAAGCTTTAGCATTGGAATACGTTCTGAATCGGCACCGTTGATATGTGCTTAAATTGTTAGCTTGCTTCTTGCAAGTGCATACTCTATCAGATGTTGGTACCACTTACCATGTTGTAAATCGCGAACCAATGGAATTGGACTTGAGCTGAATGATTTTCTTCATTTTTATTGCGAGCAGATTCTTTTTCCTACTATTAGGACTATGCACCTTTATAGTCATTTTTCTCCTCTTGCTATCATAAAGTTACAGCAGTCTAGAGATACTTGAAAGTTTGTTGTCCTTTAGGCCTATGATGATGATGATTGATGAGCCATACCGATCATAGGAATACCTTCATATTTTAAGAGCTCGATTTTTTTTATAAGTATAGATACTTGTGGGCATGAAAAATGATGGTCTGCATGTATATTTGATGGTTTAATCTCCTTCTCACATTGTGATGCGTGACATCTCAGTCATTTTCATTTTGTGGTTGATGCTCACACGATGTTGTGAAATATTTTTATTGCTATGGATCCCAGGAACGACCAGTTTAAAGCTTCCTAATTTCAGTACTGCTTGAGAAGGGTTCCTTTTGATGCTTACGTGCACATCCAAGCCAGGAAAGGACAAAATCCTTGAGCAGAGCTATTGAATTTTCTTATGATGATCAAATGAGTTATCTGTCCACATTTTTATGTTTAGAACATGGTTTCCTAAGTTGCCTGGTTCAAATGGTTTATCATTTTGTCATATGGATATTGATTTGCCTCCTCTATTATATACCTGGGTATGGAGCTTCTAGGTGTTTATGTGCCAAGATCCAATGAAGTGAGGATCGGGTGGCGAGGCCGACACGGCGGCTCACGGACTGGTTTGTCAGGGTGTTGGTGAACATCACCAACGAGGCCAGAATCTCCAGAAGGGAGTACCAGGGGACGGCGGCAACAATGACTTCTAGCGATGCTGCAGTCGTGGCCTTGGCAGAATAGGGCAGACGACCCAGCCTGCACAACCCGCTGTTGTGGCTTGAGTGCATGGGTTGCGGGTACTCGATGTGATCTTTGGGGACTTGAAATGTTAAATCTGTTGTGACTGTATTTCTCTTTTCCTCTGATTGAACATGCATTTGTCACTGTTGGAACTCACTCAATTTAGCACCTCATGGCAAATGCGGATTCACCACTTTTCGGTGTAATCATCCGAGTGATGGCTCGCTGTTGTGCTCTGCAAACTGAAGCCAAAGAAAGGACGGTAGCAACAAACCACGACAAAGTCCATTTATTCAAAGCAGAGATGGAGCAGTCACTGTGAAGTGGCAACTTACAACTTTAAAATCTGTGAGCTGACATTTTTGTTAATTCCTTTTCTCATTAATGTATTTAATGTATTTTTTGTCTATCAAAACACAAAGTGGGCCACTTTGTCGAATACAGCAGGACGATGGGAGCACTTTTGGCTATACTACTAGCTCGGGGTTCTTCCTATACGTTCATTCACTGTAGTTCCATGGAGTGGAGAGGTGAGGCAATACAGATGAAAATCCTGTCCGGTTCTTGCCGGGCCGGCGGCGATGACGCCCATGGGTGTCATTCCCCTTTTTGGAGGCGTCGCCGAATGTGTCGGCTTTTCCCTCGCTCGCTTGGTGTGGTAGTTGTCTCCGGGTGAAAGCCTTGACCTGGAGTAGGATCGGCATGAAAGGGGTCGCCGAATGTGTCGGCTTTTCCCTCGCTCACTTGGTGTGGTAGTTGTCTCCGGGTGAAAGCCTTGACCTAGAGTAGGATCGGCACGATGGCGGTGTCTTCGACGTCGTCTCTTTGTTGAGAGCATCGTGCTTGAAGGTGAGGTCCTATGTTGCGCTTCTCTGGCATGTGCCGTTGCCCATGATCAAGCTACTGTGACGCAATGCACTGACTGTCTCTGGTGAATCCAAAACGATGGCTTCCTTGAGTCGGGCCAAGTCCTGGCATCTTCTTGCCACCTCCTTTAGGCATAAAGGGGGATGGTGCCTTGACAAGGGAAGCTTCGCGGGAGTTGTTGTTCTTTGAAGATGACCGACGTCGGTCGAGACGCGGCGAGGTTTTCGATTTTGGACATGCTCTTTTGCTTTGTAGTTGTGTTGTCGTTGGTGGCTATCTTTGGACTAGCCTGGGTGTGAAGTTTGTGCTACGCTTGTTGTTTGCAGCGAGTGGTAGTCGTCTTATACTTATAATTCTCTTCTTCTGTAAAGCTATTGTATGCAATTTGCGTACTCTCGAAAAAAAAAAATGATGCAACGTCATGCATACGCATTGTGGTTAGTTGGAACTGGATGCTAAAATAGGAGCTGAGAGTCAGCAATTGCCACAAGCACATTCTTTTATATATTTATTTTCACAAAAAGAGTAGGAAGAAGAATACATAACACAGTACCGTAACCTCAAAACTGATGTGAGATTATATCGAACAGCTTCAAGACTGCTCTGCTTCTGGCTCTAATTATTCAGCAAGACTATTTCATGACCGTTGTGAGATTATATGAAACAACTTTAAGATGCTTGAGACTGCTTCAACACTACTGCAACCAATGAGACTGTGAATGACCGACATCAGTTTTGTTGCCTATAAATCTCTCACCGATGAAAAAAAAGTGCGACAAGGCGCGTCTATGCTTCTATCCCTTCGTCTCATAATATAAAAATGTTTTTTTGATGAAGGGAGTAGTATTTTCTAAGACATGGTAGTAATTTCTTTAGCACGTGCAACTCGGCTCATCTCTCGCGTCGCCGCGGCAAAATTAACAAATTTGACCTATGGACGAAATCAAATTACAGAATGAACTGCCCGTGAAACTATTTCACGCGGCTGACCTTTTTGTGTGACGCCCGACACGAAGGCGCCACACTACACTGTGCAACGCCTCACAGATAGGCGCTACACGCCTGGCCAGCGTCGCACCCATGTGATCCGAAAATTACTAAGTCAGTGTGCAACGCCTAAGAGTTAGGCGCCACACTATACAGTGTAGCGCCTAGCTTCTAGTCGTTGCACTAGTGGTTGCTTCATTTTGTAGTGCAACCACTAGTGCAGCGCCTGAGAGCTAGGCGCCACACTATACAGTGCAGCGCCTAACTCTTAGGCTCTGCACAATGACTTAGCAATTTCTAGGCAGTCTGGGGTGCAACGCTGGCCAGGCATGTAGCGCCTATCTGTGAGGCGTTGCACAGTGTAGTGTGGCGCCTTCGTGTCGGGCGTCACACAAAAAGGTCAGCCGCGTGAAATAGTTTCACGGACAGTTCATTCAGTGATTTGATTTTGTCCGCAGGTCAAATTTGTCAAATTTGCCCGTCGCCGCTGCCTTACCTGACTTCCTCCTTCCCCTCGTCTTTGCCGGTCGTTGCTTCTTCCCCACCAGTCTCTTGCCCCGTCGGCCCTTGCCTCCGCCTCGCCCTTGAACGCCGCCACCACCGTGCTCAGATCAGCGCCACCCAACACCCGTGTTCTTGTGCTGGTCACTGTGCAGGTCAGCGCCGTTGGATCCTCAGGTCACGACGCCCCGCTGGTCGCCTTGACTCCCGCAGCAAATCGGCGCTAGGATCGACGCTCAGGTCGTCGCCCCGCGCGGTTCCCGCCTGCTCTGTACCAATGCCTCGCGTGCCTCCCAGCTCGCCGCCGGCCGCCTCACGCGGGTCCTGCCAGCTCCACTCGCCCCGACGCCCCGCGCGGTTCTTGCCGACCCCGCCCCGTCGCCTCGCATCGTGCTCCTTATCCGCGATGGCCGATGGAGAATGCGCCCCTGCCTCCCGTGCTGGTTGCCTGGATCGGAGTAAATTACACGAAACCATCATTTTCTTATGACGGGTAAAACACTTTATTTCTCAAATAATAGACATGTCGTTTACAAGAGAATGAGAAATAAAATCTGGAATCACAGATTCCCAAGAACTAGAAGATCTACTAACAAAAATATTCTTTGCTAACTCATCCGCCACTTGATTTACGTCACGGTAGCAATGCTCGGAAGAAATGCCTCCAAACTCCATCGCTAGCTGATTGCAATCAGCCACTATTGCCACATGAGGACCCAAATAATCAATTGAGTTCAAAGTGTCCACAGCAAATAAGCAATCTGATTCATCTTTGATTAAATTGCACCCGACGCTAGCCGCTAGAAAAAGACCGTTCCTGGTAGCAGTAAGTTTAGCAGCATCAACGTCTTGTATATGTGGGATAAACCAATTTGCAGCAGCAATAAATTCTCCTTTGTCATCACGAGCTATGGCTCCAGAAGCACCTGACAGAGTATCTCACTTTAAAGGCTAGGTTAGCAGAAAATATTAATCGTTTTGTAAATAACACTATTCGACGGTTTTGGCTTGGTTGAGCGCGTTTATGACAGATGGCGCCGGTCAGTCAGGCTGACGTGACACCACTTAACACCTGGCATGTAACGCGCGACGCTGGGTAATGTTGTGATCATGTGTGGAGCCCTATGGGGTCCACTTGTCATTGAAAGAAAAAAATGAATGACTTTTTTTGCTTGCCTTATCTTCACCACCGAACGACCTCGACACCGCTCGTCTCGCCCCCGGCCGAGGAAGAGGCCACCGCCAGTGCCGCCGTACTGAAAGAGAGCTGAGTTGTAGCCATAGCCGTCCCTCGGGAGGTGCACCTGCCTCAGCGCCGCCGACCCTCGAGAAGTGTGTGCGAACGCGGGTCCCGGAGACGACGTCGACCCAATCCTCCAGGGGCGCTGCCGCACACCAAAGATGGGATTCCAGCCGCCATTACGTACGCTACCTGGAGCTAGTACCAGGCGTTCCGAGCTTCGTGGACAGGAGCCGGGAGCGCCCGACCGCGTCGGCATCTCCCAGGCCGCGCACACGAGCTCCTTGATACGTCTATTTTGCATTATGCTTTTATATCGATATTTATTGTATTATGGGCTGTTATTACACTTTATGTCACAATACTTATGCCTATTCTCTCTTATTTCACAAGGTTTACATAAGGAGGGAGAATGCCGGCAGCTGGAATTCTGGGCTGGAAAAGGAGCAAATATTAAAGACCTATTATGCACAACTCCAAAAGTCCTGAAACTCCACGAAAGTTATTTTTGGAAATAATAAAAAATACTGAGCGGAAGAAATACGTCAGGGGGCCTCCACCTGTCCACGAGGGTGGGGGGCGCGCCCTACCCCCCTGGGCGCACCCCCTGCCTCATGGGCCCCCTGTTGGCCCTCCGGTGCCCATCTTCTGCTATATGAAGTCTTTCGTCCGAAGAAAAATCATAAGCAAGCTTTCGGGACGAGACTCCGCCGCCACGAGGCGGAACCTTGGGGGGACCAATCTAGGGCTCCGGCAGAGCTGTTCTGCCGGGGACACTTCCCTCCGGGAGGGGGAAATCATCGCCATCGTCATCACCAACGCTCCTCTCATCGGGAGAGGGCAATCTCCACCAACATCTTCACCAGCACCATCTCCTCTCAAACCCTAGTTCATCTCTTGTATCCAATTCTTGTCTCATAGTCTGGGATTGGTACCTGTAGGTTGCTAGTAGTGTTGATTACTCCTTGTAGTTGATGCTAGTTGGTTTATTTGGTGGAAGATCATATGTTCAGATCCTTTATGCATATTAATACTCCTCTGATTATGAACATGAATATGCTTTGTGAGTAGTTACGTTTGTTCCTGAGGACATGGGAGAAGTCTCGCTATTAGTAGTCATGTGAATTTGGTATTCGTTCGATATTTTGATGAGATGTATGTTGTCTCTCCTCTAGTGGTGTTATGTGAACGTCGACTACATAACACTTCACCATTATTTGGGCCTAGAAGAAGGCATTGGGAAGTAATAAGTAGATGATGGGTTGCTAGAGTGACAGAAGCTTAAACCCTAGTTTATGCGTTGCTTCGTAAGGGGCTGATTTGGATCCATATGTTTCATGCTATGGTTAGATTTACCTTAATACTTTTGTTGTAGTTGCGGATGCTTGCAATGGAGGTTAATCATAAGTGATGCTTGTCCAAGTAAGGACAGCACCCAAGCACCAGTACACCCACATATCAAATTATCAAAGTACCGAACGCGAATCATATGAACGTGATGAAAACTAGCTTGATGATAATTACCATGTGTCCTCGGGAGCGCTTTTCTCTATATAAGAGTTTGTTCAGGCTTGTCCTTTGCTACAAAAAGGATTGGGCCACCTTGCTGCACCTTATTTACTTTTGTTACTTGTTGCTCATTACAAATTATCCTATCACAAAACTATCTGTTACCTATTATTTCAGTGCTTGCAGAGAATACCTTGCTGAAAACCGCTTATCATTTCCTTCTGCTCCTCGTTGGGTTCGACACTCTTACTTATCGAAAGGACTACGAAAGATCCCCTATACTTGTGGCTCATCAAGACTCTTTTCTGGCGCCGTTGCCGGGGAGTGAAGCGCCTTTGGTAAGGAAAAATTTATATAGTGTGCTGAAATTTACTGTCACTTGTTACTATGGAAAGTAATCCTCTGAGGGGCTTGTTCGGGGTATCTTCACCCCGATTGGTAGAGCAAAGAGTTGCTCCTCAACCTACTGAACCTACTGAAAATGAAAATGTCTACTTTGAAATTCCTTCGGGTATGTTAGAAAAATTGCTAGCTAATCCTTTTGCAGGAGACGGAACAAAGCATCCTGATGAGCACCTAATCTATGTGGATGAAGTTTGTGGATTATTTAAGCTTGCAGGTATACCCGGTGATGTTATTAAGAAGAAGGTCTTCCCTTTATCTTTGAAGGGAGATGCATTGACATGGTATAGGCTATGTGATGATATGGGATCATGGAACTACAAACGATTGAAATTGGAATTTCATCAGAAATTTTATCCTATGCATCTTGTTCATCGTGATCGCAATTATATATATAATTTTTGGCCTCACGAAGGAGAAAGCATCGCTCAAGCTTGGGGGAGGCTTAAATCAATGTTATATTCATGCCCCAATCATGAGCTCTCAAGAGAAATGATTATTCAAATTTTTTATGCTCGGCTTTCTGATAACAATCGCACCATGCTCGATACTTCTTGTGCTGGCTCTTTTACTATGAAGACTATTGAATTCAAATAGGATTTATTGGAAAGAATTAAACGCAACTCTGAAGATTGGGATCTCGACGAAGGTAAGGAGTCAGGTATGACACCTAAGTTTGATTGTGTTAAATCTTTTATGGATACCGATGTTTTCCGTAAATTTAGCACTAAATATGGACTTGACTCTGAGATAGTAGCTTCCTTTTGTGAATCTTTTGCTGCTCATATTGATCTCCCTAAGGAGAAGTGGTTTAAATATCATCCTCCCATAGAAGTAAAAGTAGCTGCACCTATTAAAGTTGAAGAAAAGACTATCACTTACAATGATCCTATTGTTCCTACTTCTTATATTGAGAAACCACCTTTCCCTGTTAGGATAAAGGATCATGCTAAAGCTTCAACTGTGGTCCGTAAAAGCAATATTAGAACTTATACACCTCCTGAGCAAATTAAAGTTGAAATTAACATTGCTATTGTTAAAGATCTCTTGTCTGATAATATTGATGGGCATGTTATTCATTTCTGTGATGAAACTGCTAGAATTGCCAAACCTTGTGCTAAAGATAAACATAGACCTGTGGTAAGCATGCCTGTTATTTTTGTTAAAATAGGAGATCACTGTTATCATGGCTTATGTGATATCGGTGCTAGTGCTAGTGCTATACCTCATGACTTATACAAAGAAGTTATGCATGATATTGCACCTGCTGAGATAGAAGATATTGATGTTACCATTAAGCTTGCCAATAGAGATACCATATCACCAATTGGAATTGTTAGAGACGTTGAAGTCTTGTGTGGGAAAACTAAATATCCTGCTGATTTTCTCGTTCTTGGTTCCCCACAAGATAGCTTTTGTCCCATTATATTTGGTAGGCCCTTCTTGAACACTGTTAATGCTAGGATAGACTGCGAAAAGGATGTCATTACTATTGGTTTGGGTGATATGTCTCATGATTTTAATTTCTCTAAATTTAGTAGACAACACCGTGAAGAGGAATTGCCTAGTAAGGATGAAATTATTGGTCTTGCTTCTATTGCTGTACCTCCTAGTGATCTTTTAGAACAATATTTGCTAGACCATGAAAATGATATGTTTATGAATGAAAGAAGGGAAATAGATGAAGTATTCTTTAAACAGGAACCCATCCTGAAACACAATTTGCCTGTTGAAATCCTAGGGGATCCTCCTCCACCCAAGGGTGATCCCGTGTTTGAGCTCAAACCGTTACCTGATACTCTTAAATATGCTTATCTTGATGAAAAGAAGATATATCCTGTTATTATTAGTGCTAACCTTTCAGAGCATGAAGAAGAGAGATTATTGAAAACTCTGAAGAAGCACCGTGCTGCTATTGGATATACTCTTGATGATCTTAAGGGCATTAGTCCCACTCTATGTCAACATAAAGTAAATTTGGAGAAAGATGCCAAACCAGTTCGTGATCATCAACGACGGCTGAATCCTAAAATGAAAGAAGTGGTAAGAAAGGAAATACTAAAGCTCCTTGAGGCAGGTATAATTTATCCCGTTGCTGATAGTCAGTGGGTAAGTCCTGTCCATTGTGTCCCTAAGAAGGGAGGTATTACCGTAGTTCCTAATGATAAAGATGAATTGATCCCGCAAAGAATTATTACAGGTTATAGGATGGTAATTGATTTCTGAAAATTAAATAAAGCTACTAAAAAGGATCATTACCCCTTACCTTTTATCGATCAAATGCTAGAAAGATTATCCAAACATACACACTTTTGTTTTCTAGATGGTTATTCTGGTTTCTCTCAAATACCCATGTCAGCCGATGATCAATCAAAGACCACTTTTACTTGCCCTTTCGGTACTTTTGCTTATAGACGTATGCCTTTTGGTTTATGTAATGCACCTGCTACCTTTCAAAGATGCATGATGGCTATATTCTCTGACTTTTGTGAAAAGATTTGTGAGGTTTTCATGGACGATTTTTCCGTCTATGGATCCTCTTTTGATGATTGCTTGAGCAACCTTGATCGAGTTTTGCAGAGATGTGAAGAAACTAATCTTGTCTTGAATTGGGAAAAGTGCCACTTTATGGTTAATGAAGGTATTGTCTTGGGGCATAAAGTTTCTGAAAGAGGTATTGAGGTTGATAAAGCCAAGGTTGATGCTATTGAAAAGATGCCATGTCCCAAGGACATCAAAGGTATAAGAAGTTTCCTTGGTCACGCCGGTTTTTATAGGAGGTTCATTAAGGACTTCTCAAAAATTTCTCTGCCTCTGACTAATTTATTACAAAAAGATATACCATTTGTCTTTGATGATGATTGTGTAGAAGCATTTGAAATACTTAAGAAAGCATTGATTTCTGCACCTATTGTTCAGCCACCTGATTGGAATTTACCTTTTGAAATTATGTGTGATGCTAGTGATTATGCTGTAGGTGCTGTTCTAGGGCAAAGAGTTGATAAGAAATTAAATGTTATTCAATATGCTAGTAAAACTCTAGACAATGCTCAGAGAAATTATGCTACTACTGAAAAAGAATTCTTAGCAGTTGTATTTGCTTGTGATAAGTTCAGACCTTATATTGTTGATTCTAAAGTAACTATTCACACGGATCATGCTGCTATTAAATATCTTATGGAAAAGAAAGATGCTAAACCTAGACTTATTAGATGGGTTCTCTTGCTACAAGAATTTGATTTGCATATTGTTGATAGGAAGGGAGCTGAGAACCCCGTTGCAGACAACTTGTCTAGGTTAGAAAATGTTCTTGATGACCCACTACCTATTGATGATAGCTTTCCTGATGAACAATTAAATGTCATAAATGCTTCTCGTACTACCCCATGGTATGCTGATTATGCTAATTACATCGTTGCTAAATTCATACCACCTAGTTTCACATACCAGCAAAAGAGAAAGTTTTTCTATGATTTGAGACATTACTTTTGGGATGACCCACATCTTTATAAAGAAGGAGTAGATGGTGTTATTAGACGTTGTGTACCTGAGCATGAACAGGAACAGATCCTACGCAAGTGTCACTCCGAGGCTTATGGAGGACACCACGCTGGAGACAGAACTGCACATAAGGTATTGCAATCCGGTTTCTATTGGCCTACTCTCTTCAAGGATGCCCGTAAGTTTGTTTTATCTTGTGATGAATGTCAAAGAATTGGTAATATTAGTAGACGTCAAGAAATGCCTATGAATTATTCACTTGTTATTGAACCATTTGACGTTTGGGGCTTTGATTATATGGGACCTTTTCCTACCTCCAGTGGATACACACATATTTTAGTTGCTGTTGATTATGTTACTAAGTGGGTAGAAGCTATTCCAACTAGTAGTGCTGATCATAACACTTCTATTAAAATGCTTAAAGAAGTTATTTTTCCGAGGTTTGGAGTCCCTAGATATTTAATGACTGATGGTGGTTCACATTTTATTCATGGTGCTTTCCGTAAAATGCTTGCTAAGTATGATGTTAATCATAGAATTGCATCTCCTTATCACCCACAGTCTAGTGGCCAAGTAGAATTGAGTAACAGAGAGCTCAAATTAATTTTGCAAAAGACTGTTAATAGATCTAGAAAGAATTGGTCCAAGAAACTTGATGATGCATTATGGGCCTATAGAACTGCATATAAAAATCCTATGGGTAAGTCTCCGTATAAAATGGTTTATGGAAAAGCATGTCACTTACCTCTAGAACTAGAACATAAGGCATATTGGGCTATTAAAGAACTCAATTATGATTTCAAACTTGCCAGTGAGAAGAGGTTATTTGAAATTAGCTCACTTGATGAATGGAGAACCCAAGCCTATGAAAATGCCAAGTTGTTCAAAGAAAAAGTCAAAAGATGGCATGACAAAAGAATACAAAAGCGTGAGTTTAATGTAGGTGATTATGTATTGCTATACAACTCTCGTTTAAGATTTTTTGCAGGAAAACTTCTTTCTAAATAGGAAGGTCCTTACGTTATCGAGGAGGTCTATCATTTCGGTGCCATAAAAATCAACAACTTCGAAGGCACAAATCCTAAGGTGGTGAACGGTCAAAGAATTAAACATTATATCTCAGGTAATCCTGTAGATGTTGAAACCAATGTTATTGAAACCATAACCCCGGAGGAATACATAAGGGACACTTTCCGGAACGTTTCAGACTCCGAAAAGGAATAGGTATGTGGTACAGTAAGTAAACCGACTCCAAAACAGTTCTAATGGCAATAGTTCTCCGTTTTGGAATATTTAGAAAAATAAAAAAATAAGAAGCAGTCCGGGAAGGACACGAGGCCTCCACGAGGGTGGAGGGCGCGCCCCCTACCTCGTGTGCTCTCCGGACTCCGTTTTCTTGCACGTTACGTATTTTGGTCGGTAAAAATTCATTATATAATCTCCCGAAGGTTTTGACTCCATATCACGCAAATATCCTCTGTTCTTGTTTCGAGCTGTTTTTCTAACAGATCAAGATCATCATGACGTCTCCAAGTGCCCCCAAGGACAAGTTCTTCGGGAAGGTCATCAACCCCTACCTCGCGGAGGTGCTGCAACACCCTCAAACCATTGAGATGCGTGAGGGGGTGCTGCACATCTGCGATGTTGAGGGACCACGGAGGACCGGAAGCGTGGAGACAAGGCTTGAAGCAATGGAGCAACAAGTTTTCAAGTGCCAGGAGATGGTGGAGTGTGGACTTGACTCCAATCACATAATGATCACGGGGTTCACCAACAACCACAAGTTGGATGCCAAGGACATTGGGGAGGCCAGCTTCAAGCTTCACGAGAAAATCGAGCACCTCCAAGCCCAAATCTATGACCTGCAAAACCAAAACTGTGAGTATGAATATAGACTCAAGAGGATGAGTTTGGCTGCAGATTTAAGGATCCCGGAGACTCGATCATCCTTCTATGATGGTGAACCTATGCCTTGGAAGATGGACGACAAGCCTACATCATCAACAATCCCTTCACCAAAGGAGATATAATCACATGGGTATGGGCACTCCCCTTGGCAACTGCCAAGCTTGGGGGAGATGCCCCGGTATCGTATCACCATCACACTCCTATCTTTACCGTTTTTCTTAGTTCGATCATTTTAGTAATATCTTGATCTAGTAGAATAAAGTTTTGGTATGATCTAGTTTTGAGTTTTGCTTTATGATCCCTCTATATAATCGAGTCTGTGAGCTTTATAATAAAGATTAGTGTTGAGTCAAGGGCTTGATTATTTTGCTATGATCTTGAGTGAATAAAAGAAAAGAGAAAAGTATAAAAAGAAACAAAGAGATCATATTGATCTTATTGAGAGTAATGACTTCACATAGGAAGAGTATGATGATTAAAAATTGTTGAGAGTTGACAAACATAACTTTGGTCATCGTTGCAATTAATAGGAAGTAATAAAGAAAGAGAGGTTTCACATATAAATATACTATCCTGGACATCTTTTATGATTGGGAGCACTCATTAAAATATGACATGCTAAAGAGTTGATGTTGGAAAAGGAAGACGACGTAATGGGTTATGTTTTCTTATATCTGAGATAAAGTATATTGTCATGGATCATCCAACATGTTGAGCTTGCTTTCCCTCCTCATGCTAGCCAAATTCTTTGCACCAAGTAGAGATACTACTTGTGCTTCCGAATATCCTTAAACCAGTTTTGCCATGAGAGTCCACCATATCTACCCATGGACTGAGTAAGATCCTTCAAGTAAGTTGTCATCGGTGCAAGCAATAAAAATTGCTCTCTAAATATGTGTGATTGATTGGTGTGGAGGAAATAAGCTTTATATGATCTTGTGATGTGGAAGAAATAAAAGCGACGGACTGCATAATAAAGGTTCATATCACAAGTGGCAATATAAAGTGACGTTCTTTCGCATTAAGATTTTGTGCATCCAACCCTGAAAGCGCATGGCAACCCCTGCTTCCCTCTGCGAAGGGCCTATCTTTTATTATTACCTTCTACCTTATGCAAGAGTCATGGTGATCTTCACCTTTCCTTTTTATTTTACCCTTTGGCAAGCACAGTGTGTTGGAAAGATCATGATAGATATATCTAATTGGATGTGGGTTAGCATGAACTATTATTGTTGACATTACCCCTGAGGTAAAATGTTGGGAGGCGAAACTATAAGCCCCTATCTTTCTCTGTGTCCGATTAAAACTCCGTAACCACAAGTATTGCGTGAGTGTTAGCAATTATGAAAGACTAAATGATAGTTGAGTATGTGGGCTTGCTAGAAAGCTCTGACATAGACTCTTTCTGATGTTATGATAAATTGCAATTGCTTCAATGACTGAGATTATAGTTTGTTAGTTTTCAATAAAGTTTCTGATTCATACTTTGCATTGTGAATAGATTATTACTTGAGCATAAGAAATCATATGACAATATCCATATATGTTGCTGTTATGAGAATAATCATGATGCCCTCATGTTCGTATTTTATTTTATCGACACCTCTACCTCTAAACATGTGGACATATTTATCGTTATCGGCTTCCGCTTGAGGACAAGTGAGGTCTAAGCTTGGGGGAGTTGATATGTCCATTTTGCATCATGCTTTTATATCGACATTTATTGCATTATGGGCTGTTATTACACTTTATGTCACAATACTTATGCCTATTCTCTCTTATTTCACAAGGTTTACATAAGGAGGGAGAATGCCGACAGCTGGAATTCTGGGCTGGAAAAGGAGCAAATATTAGAGACCTATTCTGCACAACTCCAAAAGTCCTGAAACTCCACGAAAGTTATTTTTGGAAATAATACAAAATACTGAGCAGAAGAAATACGTCAGGGGGGCCTCCACCTGTCCACGAGGGTGGGGGGCGCGCCCTACCCCCCTGGGCGCACCCCCCTGCCTCGTGGGCCCCCTGTTGGCCCTCCGGTGCCCATCTTCTGCTAAGAGAAATCATAAGCAAGCTTTCAGGACAAGACTCCGCCGCCACGAGGCGGAACCTTGGCGGAACCAATCTAGGGCTCCGGCAGAGCTGTTCTACCTGGGACACTTCCCTCCGGGAGGGGGAAATCATCGCCATCGTCATCACCAATGCTCCTCTCATTGGGAGAGGGCAATCTCCACCAACATCTTCACCAGCACCATCTCCTCTCAAACCCTAGTTCATCTCTTGTATCCAATTCTTGTCTCATAGTCTGGGATTGGTACTTGTAGGTTGCTAGTAGTGTTGATTACTCCTTGTAGTTGATGCTAGTTGGTTTATTTGGTGGAAGATCATATGTTCAGATCCTTTATGCATATTAATACTCCTTTGATTATGAACATGAACATGCTTTGTGAGTAGTTGCGTTTGTTCCTGAGGACATGGGAGAAGTCTCGCTATTAGTAGTCATGTGAATTTGGTATTCGTTCGATATTTCGATGAGATGTATGTTGTCTCTCCTCTAGTGGTGTTATGTGAACGTCGACTACATAACACTTCACCATTATTTGGGCCTAGAAGAAGGCATTGGGAAGTAATAAGTAGATGATGGGTTGCTAGAGTGACAGAAGCTTAAACCCTAGTTTATGCGTTGCTTCGTAAGGGGCTGATTTGGATCCATATGTTTCATGCTATGGTTAGGTTTACCTTAATACTTTTGTTGTAGTTGCGGATGCTTGCAATAGAGGTTAATCATAAGTGGGATGCTTGTCCAAGTAAGGATAGCACCCAAGCACCGGTCCACCCACATATCAAATTAACAAAGTACCGAACGCGAATCATATGAACGTGATGAAAACTAGCTTGACGATAATTACCATGTGTCCTCGGGAGCGCTTTTCTCTATATAAGAGTTTGTTCAGGCTTGTCCTTTGCTACAAAAAGGATTGGGCCACCTTGCTGCACCTTATTTACTTTTGTTACTTGTTGCTCGTTACAAATTATCCTATCACAAAACTATCTGTTACCTATTATTTCAGTGCTTGCAGAGAATACCTTGCTGAAAACCGCTTATCATTTCCTTCTGCTCCTCGTTGGGTTTGACACTCTTACTTATCGAAAGGACTACGAAAGACCCCCTATACTTGTGGCTCATCACTCCTCGGTCGTCTCCGAGTTTCAGGACACCCGCCTCGTGCACGAGGTGCTCCGGATCTTCCATTGATTCGACAACAGCGCTCCAGGCGGCGTCGGGATCCCTATGCCCTCACGAGCCACGCGAGGCCTCCACCGTCGAGGGAGGTGCGGCTAGCTGCACCAGGTAAGATCCAGCTCACCGGGGAGCTCATATCTCCAAATCTATCGTCGCCCGTCCTACCCCGGCTGAGGAAGAGGTCGCCATCGCGTTGCCGCACCGAGGCCGAGGCTGAGGCTGTCATCCGTCCCGCCCCCAGCCGAGGCCAGTACTACCCCGCAAACCGGCACCATCCTTGATCAGCACCGCCCCGTCCCGGCGCCACCGTTGCGCGGCCACGTCGAGGGTGTGCACGGCAGTGGCGACGCTTGGCGCGCCCTACCCATCGTCCTTGATCTTCGGCCCCTGGCTGAGGCACGCGACGGCGGCCTTCGTCCATCGGCCGGTGCACCGCATGAAGATTGCGCAATGAAATGCCAAAGAGAGGCTTGCTACGCTGACAACCAGGCCCCACGTTCAGCAAACGATTTCATGTGACGGTGTGATAAATTGGTGCCACATCAGCCTGAGTGGCGGGCCTCACCTGTCGTCAACACACTCAACCGAGCCAAAGCCGTCGATTAGTGTTATTTGCAAAAAGATTACCGTAGGCGTGATGTTTTCTGCCAACAAAATGTAGGGTAGTGTTTTTTGCTAACCTAGTATTCAAAGTGGTGGTTTTGTGCAATTTACTGCCTTGAGTCAGGCTGCTGCCGCTTGAGCTGTTCATGACCTCGGCCATTTCACCAAAAAATGAGTAAAATAATGTCAACATTGTTGGGAACAATTTCCCTCTCTCGCTGCCCCCGCTGTTTTTTCACGAATACGTGCGGAGCGTATCATTCCGTTGATAGAGAGAAAGTGAACAAGGTTACAAGGCAACATTTGTCACGTAAACAGAGCTGGTGCGGCAAACATTGAGGAGCAGAAGACAGGGATGCTCAGCCCTAACACACACTAAAACACGCTACGAAGGGACGATGGATGTCATTCCTTTTGCACCGGCCTTGGCCCAAGACCATGCTTCGTCTTTGATGGATTGAAGTAGCTCCCAGCAGGATGGATGAGCATTGTCGAAGATGCAGAAGTTGCGATGTTTCCAGATATGCCAAGCGGTGAGGATGATGATGGAGGCCAAGCCCTTCCTCATGGCTAAAGGTGCGGCACCAGTGGCCTCGGCCGACCACAGAAGGAAGGGGAGTCCGGATGCGGTAGATCAGCAGAAACACGACACCAAGCAAAGATCACATGGGAGATGGTGTGTGCGCAAAGGGTCATTGCACGAGCAAGTGTTGCATGGTCTCGGCGGCTTGGTCACACAACAAGCACGCGTCTTGATGGGGTAGGCCATGGTGCTGAAATCTTGCAGTGTTCCAGCATCGGTCAAGGCTGGCTAGCCAGATGAATAAATGAATCCTTAGGGGTACCCATGTGCGCCAAGTGAGCTTCCAGTGCGGCGAGGTGGTAGAGCCAGAGAAAAGAGCCGGGTAACAACAACATATCGAATACATGCCATTGGCAGTCCAACGCCATATCAGGGCGTCAGGGGTCAGAGTGAGCACCACCGTGCGTAGAAGCCTCCAAATTGTGACATATTGGACGGTTGCCGCCGGGTCCAAGGCCCCTTGGATGTCAGATATCCACAAGCGGTTCTCCAGCGCATCAGCAATGGTCCCCGCGCGACGGCGACAGGAGACCAAGGCAAGAATGGCCGGAGCCAGGTTGGCAATTGAACGACTGTGCATCCACACATCTAACAAAAAGCGGCAAGTAGCCCCATCACCAAGTGTCCAAAGGGTGAATTAAGAAAGATGGCGTGCACCTCGGGGTCATAAGGAAGGTGTGGGTGACTCCATGGACGCGCGTCGCTAGTGGCCTGGAGCTAGAGCCATCGTGTGAAGAGGGTGACGCCGGTGTGCTGGAGGTCGCGGATGCCTAGACTGGCAAACTCAAGGGGGCGACAACATTTCTTCCAATTAACCGGACAAGCACCGGAGGAGTTAGGGTTTCCAGAATGCCATAGGAATTCACACATGATGTGGTTCATTTTCTTGAGGATCGGAGGCCACAGAGCCATGGCCGTAAGGATGTCGCCGAGCATGGTAGATAGGACATGACGGACGAGGGTGAGTCTCTCACCACGAGGGAGCAAAGCCGCACACCAAGTGGGTAGCTTGTGAGACATCGGCTCGACCAGAGGCATGAGTGCAACTGCCGAGGCCTTGCAGACGAACAGGGGGAGCCCAAGGTATGTGATAGGGAAGTTGACCATGCGGCACGGAAGCTCGACACGAACCTGCTTGGTGACAGTTGGCCAGCTTTGGATCGGGGTGGCAGAGCACTTTTCGAAGTTAGTATTCACTCCGGACACAGAGCCAAACACGCGTAGAATTTCACGGACTGCCTGAAGGTCATCACGGTCAGGGTGGCAGAAGATGACGCCATCATCAACATAGAGGGAGATGCTGGATGCCATCTTGCGCTAGGTGAGCCTCTTCAGAATGCCTCGATCAATGGCATGGAGCAGCAGAGAGTTGAGGGTGTCAATGACCAAGCTGAAGAGCATGGGGGAAATGGGATCGCCCTAGCGAAGCCCCTTGGCATGGCATATAGGGGCTGTTGGGGATCGTTGCAGAAATTAAAAAAATTTCTACACATCACCAAGAACAATCTATGGAGTCTTCTAGCAACGAGAGGGAAAATAGTGCATCTACATACCCTTGTAGATCGCGAGCGGAAGCGTTCAAGTGAACGGGGTTGATGGAGTCGTACTCGTCGTGATCCAAATCACCGATGACCGAGCACCGAACGGACGGCACCTCCGTGTTCAACACACGTACGGTTGGGGAAGACGTCTCCTCCTTCTTGATCCAGCAAGGGGAGGGAGAGGTTGATGGAGATCCAGCAGCACGACGGCGTGGTGGTGGAAGCAGTGGGGATCTCGGCAGGGCTTCGCCAAGCTCAGCGAGAGGGAGAGTTGTCACGGGAGGGAGAGGGAGGCGCCAGGGGCTTGGGGTGCTGCTCCCATGAGCCTCCCCACTATATATAGGGGTGGAGGGGGCTGGTTTCTTGCCCTCCAAGTCCATTGGGGCGTTGGCAAAGGTGGGGGAAAGAAATCCCATCATTTCCCTTCCCCACCGATTGTTATCCCCCTTTTTTAGGGATCTTGATCTTATCCCTTCGGGATATGATCTTATTCCTTCTAAGGTGGGATCTTGGTGCGCCTTGACCAGGGGTGTGGGGCCTTTCCCCCACTAACCACGTTCATGTGGGTCCCCCCATGCAGGTGGTCCCCACTTCGGAACCTTCTAGAACCTTCCCGGTACAATACCAAAAAATCCGAACATTTTCCGGTGGCCAAAATAGGACTTCCCATATATAAATCTTTACCTCCGGACCATTCCGGAACTCCTCGTGACGTTCGGGATCTCATCCAGGACTCTGAACAACTTTCGGTTAACCGCATACTAATATCTCTACAACTCTAGCGTCACCGAACCTTAAGTGTGTAGACCCTACGGGTTCGGGAGACATGCAGACATGACCGAGACGACTCTCCGGTCAATAACCAACAGCGGGATCTGGATACCCATGTAGGCTCCCACATGTTCCACGATGATCTCATCGGATGAACCACGATGTCGAGGATTCAATCAATCCCTTATACAATTCCCTTTGTCAATCGGTACGTTACTTGCCCGAGATTCGATCGTCGGTATCCCAATACCTTGTTCAATCTCGTTACCGGCAAGTCACTTTACTCGTACCGTAATGCATGATCCCGAGACCAAACACTTGGTCACATTGAGCTCATTATGATGATGCATTACCGAGTGGGCCCAGAGATACCTCTCCGTCATACGGAGTGACAAATCCCAGTCTCGATTCGTGCCAACCCAACAGACACTTTCGGAGATACCCGTAGTGCACCTTTATAGCCACCCAGTTACGTTGTGACGTTTGGCACACCCAAAGCACTCCTATGGTATCCGGGAGTTGCACAATCTCATGGTCTAAGGAAATGATACTTGACATTTGGAAAAGCTCTAGCAAACGAACTACACGATCTTGTGCTATGCTTAGGATTGGGTCTTGTCCATCACATCATTCTCCTAATGATGTGATCCCGTTATCAATGACATCCAATGTCCATAGTCAGGAAACCATGACTATCTGTTGATCAACGAGCTAGTCAACTAGAGGCTCACTAGGGACATGTTGTGGTCTATGTATTCACACATGTTTACGATTTCCGGATAACACAATTATAGCATGAACAATAGACAATTATCATGAACAAGGAAATATAATAATAACCATTTTATTATTGCCTCTAGGGCATATTTCCAACAGTCTCCCACTTGCACTAGAGTCAATAATCTAGTTACATTGTGATGAATCGAACACCCATAGAGTTCTGGTGTTGATCATGTTTTGCTCTAGGGAGAGGTTTAGTCAACGGATCTGCTACATTCAGGTCCGTATGTACTTTACAAATATCTATGTCTCCATTTTGAACATTTTCACGAATGGAGTTGAAGTGACGCTTGATATGCCTGGTCTTCCTGTGAAACCTGGGCTCTTTGGCAAGGGCAATAGCTCCAGTGTTATCACAGAAGAGAGTCATCGGGCCCGACGCATTGGGAATAACTCCTAGGTCGGTAATGAACTCCTTCACCCAGATTGCTTCTTGTGCTGCCTCTGAGGCCGCCATGTATTCCGCTTCACATGTAGATCCCGCCACAATGCTTTGCTTGCAACTGCCCCAGCTTACTGCCCCACCATTCAAAATATACACGTATCCGGTTTGTGACTTAGAGTCATCCAGATCTGTGTCGAAGCTAGCATCGACGTAACCCTTTACGACGAGCTCTTCGCCACCTCCATAAACGAGAAACATATCCTTAGTCCTCTTCAGGTACTTCAGGATATTCTTGACCGCTGTCCAGTGTTCCATGCCGGGATTACTTTGGTACCTTCCTACCAAACTTACGGCAAGGTTTACATCAGGTCTGGTACACAGCATGGCATACATAATAGACCCTATGGCCGAGGCATAGGGGACGACACTCATCTTTTCTCTATCTTCTGCCGTGGTCGGGCATTGAGCCGTGCTCAATTGCACACCTTGCAATACAGGCAAGAACCCCTTCTTGGACTGATCCATATTGAACTTCTTCAATATCTTGTCAAGGTACGTACTTTGTGAAAGACCAATGAGGCGTCTTGATCTATCTCTATAGATCTTGATGCCTAATATATAAGCAGCTTCTCCAAGGTCCTTCATTGAAAAACACTTGTTCAAGTAGGCCTTTATGCTTCCCAAGAATTCTATATCATTTCCCATCAACAGTATGTCATCCACATATAATATGAGAAATGCTACAGAGCTCCCACTCACTTTCTTGTAAACACAGGCTTCTCCATAAGTCTGTGTAAACCCAAACGCTTTGATCATCTCATCAAATCGAATGTTCCAACTCCGAGATGCTTGCACCAGCCCATAGATGGAGCGCTGGAGCTTGCATACCTTGTTAGCATTCTTAGGATCGACAAAACCTTCCGGCTGCATCATATACAATTCTTCCTTAAGAAAGCCGTTAAGGAATGTCGTTTTGACGTCCATTTGCCATATCTCATAATCATAGTATGCGGCAATTGCTAACATGATTCGGACGGACTTCAGCTTCGCTACGGGTGAGAAAGTTTCATCGTAGTCAACCCCTTGAACTTGTCGATAACCCTTAGCGACAAGTCGAGCTTTATAGATGGTAACATCACCATCCGCGTCTGTCTTCTTCTTAAAGATCCATTTGTTTTCTACCGCTCGCCGATCATCGGGCAAGTCTGTCAAAGTCCACACTTTGTTTTCATACATGGATCCTATCTCAGATTGCATGGCTTCAAGCCATTTGTCGGAATCTGGGCCCGCCATTGCTTCTTCATAGTTCGAAGGTTCACCGTTGTCTAACAACATGATTTCCAAGACAGGGTTGCCGTACCACTCTGGCGCGGAACGTGTCCTTGTGGACCTACGAAGTTCAATAGGAGCTTGATCCGAAGTACCTTGATCATCATCATCATTAACTTCCTCTCTAGTCGGTGCAGGCACCACAGGAACATCTTCCTGAGCTGCGCTACTTTCCGATTCAAGAGGTAGTACTTCATCAAGTTCCACTTTCCTCCCACTTACTTCTTTCGAGAGAAACTCTTTCTCCAGAAAGGACCCGTTCTTGGCAACAAAGATCTTGCCTTCGGATCTGAGGTAGAAGGTATACCCAATGGTTTCCTTAGGGTATCCTATGAAGACGCATTTTTCCGACTTGGGTTTGAGCTTTTCAGGTTGAAGTTTCTTGACATAAGCATCGCATCCCCAAACTTTTAGAAACGACAGCTTAGGTTTCTTCCCAAACCATAATTCATACGGTGTCGTCTCAACGGATTTCGACGGAGCCCTATTTAAAGTGAATGCGGCAGTCTCTAAAGCATAGCCCCAAAATGAGAGCGGTAGATCGGTAAGAGACATCATAGATCACACCATATCCAATAGAGTGCGATTACGACGTTCGTACACACCATTTCGCTGAGGTGTTCCAGGCGGCGTGAGTTGTGAAACTATTCCACATTTCCTTAAGTGTGTGCCAAATTCGTGACTCAAATATTCCCCTCCACGATCTGATCGTAAGAACTTTATTTTTCTGTCACGTTGATTCTCAACCTCACTCTGAAATTCCTTGAACTTTTCAAAGGTCTCAGACTTGTGTTTCATTAGGTAGACATACCCATATCTACTCAAGTCATCAGTGAGAGTGAGAACATAACGATAGCCACCGCGAGCCTCAACACTCATTGGACCGCACACATCAGTATGTATGATTTCCAATAAGTTGGTTGCTCGCTCCATTGTTCCGGAGAACGGAGTCTTGGTCATCTTACCCATGAGGCATGGTTCGCACGTGTCAAATGATTCGTAATCAAGAGACTCCAAAAGTCCATCTGCATGGAGCTTCTTCATGCGTTTGACACCAATGTGACCAAGACGGCAGTGCCACAAGTATGTGGGACTATCATTATCAACCTTACATCTTTTGGTATTCACACTATGAATATGTGTAACACTACATTCGAGATTCATTAAGAATAAACCATTAACCAGCGGGGCATGACCATAAAACATATCTCTCATATAAATAGAACAACCATTATTCTCAGATTTAAATGAGTAGCCATCTCGAATTAAACGAGATCCTGATACAATGTTCATGCTCAAAGCTGGCACTAAATAACAATTATTGGGGTTTAAAACTAATCCCGTAGGTAGATGCAGAGGTAGCGTGCCGACGGCGATCACATCGACCTTGGAACCATTCCCGACGCGCATCGTCACCTCGTCCTTCGCCAGTCTCCGTTTATTCCGTAGTTCCTGTTTTGAGTTACAAATATGAGCAACCGCACCGGTATCAAATACCCAGGAGCTACTACGAGTACTGGTAAGGTACACATCAATTACATGTATATCACATATACCTTTGGTGTTGCCGGCCTTCTTGTCCGCTAAGTATTTGGGGCAGTTCCGCTTCCAGTGACCACTTCCCTTGCAATAAAAGCACTCAGTCTCGAGCTTGGGTCCATTCTTTGACTTCTTCCCAGTAACTGGTTTACCGGGCGCGGCAACTCCCTTGCCGTCCTTCTTGAAGTTCTTCTTACCCTTGCCCTTCTTGAACTTAGTGGTTTTATTCACCATCAACACTTGATGTTCTTTTCTGATTTCCACCTCCGCTGATTTCAGCATCGAATATACCTCAGGAATGGTCTTTTCGATCCCCTGCATATTGTAGTTCATCACAAAGCTCTTGAAGCTTGGTGGAAGCGACTGAAGGATTCTGTCAATGACCGCGTCATCCGGGAGATTAACTCCCAGCTGAGTCAAGCGGTTGTGCAACCCAGACATTCTGAGTATGTGCTCACTTACAGAACTATTTTCCTCCATTTTACAGCTGAAGAACTTGTCGGAGACTTCATATCTCTCGACCCGGGCATGAGCTTGGAAAACCAATTTCAGCTCCTCGAACATCTCATATGCTCCATGTTTCTCAAAACGCTTTTGGAGACCCGGTTCTAAGCTGTAAAGCATGCCGCACTGAACGAGGGAGTAATCATCAGCACGCTGCTGCCAAGCGTTCATAACGTCTTGGTTCTCAGGGATTGGTGCTTCACCTAGCGGTGCTTGTAAGACATAATCTTTCTTGGCTACCATGAGGATGATCCTCAGGTTCCGGACCCAGTCCGTATAGTTGCTGCCATCATCTTTCAGCTTGGTTTTCTCTAGGAACGCGTTGAAATTGAGGACAACGTTGGCCATTTGATCTACAAGACATAGTGTAAAGATTTTAGACTAAGTTCATGACAATTAAGTTCATCTAATCAAATTATTTAATGAACTCCCACTCGGATAGAGATCCCTCTAGTCATCTGAGTGAAACATGATCCGAGTTAACTAGGCCGTGTCCGATCATCACGTGAGACGGACTAGTCAAGATCGGTGAACATCTCCATGTTGATCGTATCTTCTATACGACTCATGCTCGACCTTTCGGTCCTCTGTGTTCCGAGGCCATGTCTGTACATGCTAGGCTCGTCAAGTCAACCTAAGTGTATTGCGTGTGTTCCGAGGCCATGTCTGTACATGCTAGGCTCGTCAACACCCGTTGTATGCGAACGTTAGAATCTATCACACCCGATCATCATGTGGTGCTTCGAAACAACGAACCTTCGCAACGGTGCACAGTTAGGGGGAACACTTTTCTTGAAATTATCATAAGGGATCATCTTACTTACTACCGTCGTTCTAAGTAAATAAGATGCAAAAACATGATAAACATCACATGCAATCAAATAGTGACATGATATGGCCAATATCATTATGCTCCTTTGATCTCCATCTTCGGGGCACCATGATCATCTTCGTCACCGGCATGACACCATGATCTCCATCATTGTGTCTTCATGAAGTCGTCACGCCAACGATTACTTCTACTTCTATGGCTAACGCGTTTAGCAACAAAGTAAAGTAATTTACATGGCGTTATTCAGTGACACGCAGGTCATACAAAATAATAAAGACAACTCCTATGGCTCCTGCCGGTTGTCATACTCATCGACATGCAAGTCGTGATTCCTATTACAAGAATATGATCAATCTCATACATCACATATATCATTCATCACATCTTTTGGCCATATCACATCACATAGCACTTGCTGCAAAAACAAGTTAGACGTCCTCTAATTGTTGTTGCAAGTTTTTACGTGGTTTGTAGGTTTCTTGCAAGAACGTTTTCTTACCTACGTATGACCACAACGTGATTTGCCAATTTCTATTTACCCTTCATAAGGACCCTTTTCATCGAATCCGTTCCGACTAAAGTAGGAGAGACAGACACCCGCTAGCCACCTTATGCAACTAGTGCATGTCAGTCGGTGGAACCTGTCTCACGTAAGCGTACGTGTAAGGTCGGTCCGGGCCGCTTCATCCTACAATGCCGCCGAAACAAGAAACGACTAGTAGCGGCAAGAAGAATTGGCAACATCAACGCCCACAACTTCTTTGTGTTCTACTCGTGCATAGTAACTACGCATAGGCCTGGCTCATGATGCCACTATTGGTAATCGTAGCATAATTTTAAAATTTTCCTACGCTCACCAAGATGCATCTATGGAGTATACTAGCAACGAGGGGAAAGGAGTGCATCTACATACCCTTGTAGATCGCGAGCGGAAGCGTTCCAATGAACGTGGATGACGGAGTCGTACTCGCCGTAATCCAAATCACCGATGACCGAGTGCCGAATGGACGGCACCTCCGCGTTCAACACACGTACGGTGCAGCGACGTCTCCTCCTTCTTGATCCAGCAAGGGGGAAGGAGAGGTTGATGGAGATCCAGCAGCACGACGGCGTGGTGGTGGATGTAGCGGGATGCCGGCAGGGCTTCGCCGAGCTTCTACGAGAGAGAGAGGTGCAGCAGGGGAGGAGGGAGGCGCCCAAGGCTGAGATCTTGCTGCCCTCCCTCCCCCCCTTTATATAGGCCCCCTTGGGAGGGGGGGGGCGCCGGCCAAACCCATCTAGGGTGGGGGGCGGCGGCCAGGGGGGTGCCTTGCCCCCCAAGGCAAGTGGGAAGCCCCCCACCCTAGGGTTCCCAACCCTTGGCGCATGGGGGGGAGGCCCATGGGGGGGCGCCCAGCCCACTAGGGGCTGGTTCCCTTCCCACTTCAGCCCACGGGGCCCTCCGGGATAGGTGGCCCCACCCGGTGGACCCCCGGGACCCTTCCGGTGGTCCCGGTACAATACCGGTAACCCCCGAAACTTTCCCGGTGGCCGAAACTTGACTTCCTATATATAATTCTTCACCTCCGGACCATTCCGGAACTCCTCGTGACGTCCGGGATCTCATCCGGGACTCCGAACAACTTTCGGGTTTCCGCATACACATATCTCTACAACGCTAGCATCACCGAACCTTAAGTGTGTAGACCCTACGGGTTCGGGAGACATGCAGACATGACCGAGACGCCTCTCCGGTCAATAACCAACAGCGGGATCTGGATACCCATGTTGGCTCCCACATGTTCCACGATGATCTCATCGGATGAACCACGATGTCGAGGATTCAATCAATCCCGTATGCAATCCCCTTTGTCAATCGGTATGTTACTTGCCCGAGATTCGATCTTCGGTATCCCAATACCTTGTTCAATCTCGTTACCGGCAAGTCTCTTTACTCGTACCGCAATGCATGATCCCGTGACTAACGCCTTAGTCACATAGAGCTCATTATGATGATGCATTACCGAGTGGGCCCAGAGATACCTCTCCGTCACACGGAGTGACAAATCCCAGTCTCGATTCGTGCCAACCCAACAGACACTTTCGGAGATACCCGTAGTGCACCTTTATAGTCACCCAGTTACGTTGTGACGTTTGGCACACCCAAATCACTCCTACGGTATCCGGGAGTTGCACGATCTCATGGTCTAAGGAAAAGATACTTGACATTCGAAAAGCTCTAGCAAACGAAACTACACGATCTTTTATGCTATGCTTAGGATTGGGTCTTGTCCATCACATCATTCTCCTAATGATGTGATCCCGTTATCAATGACATCCAATGTCCATAGTCAGGAAACCATGACTATCTGTTGATCAACGAGCTAGTCTACTAGAGGCTTACTAGGGACACGTTGTGGTCTATGTATTCACACATGTATTACGATTTCCGGACAATACAATTATAGCATGAACAATAGACAATTACCATGAACAAAGAAATATAATAATAACCATTTATTATTGCCTCTAGGGCATATTTCCAACAGAAACATTTTTTTGCAAAATACGGTGGCCCGTCCAGTGAGTCCCTGTTGTCAGGTGGAGGAATCATTATTTTGCGCGTAATAAGGAGGCACTTCCTTGCTGCGGCCGTGGACCTAGCTGTCATCCTCTCCACATAAAGTACTCTTCCGATGGAAGTTGTTCCTTGACCACGTTTACCACGCCGCGCCGAGAGCACCAGGGCAGTGGACGACGGGGAGGCCTAGGAAGGGGACGACACGAAGCCGGGGAAGACGCGGCAGTGGAAGCCCACGCGGAGAGGAGTACGAGGGTTCACTGGTTCGACTGCGTTGTGAGGCCGCCGTTGCCGCAGAATAACAGGGGGTGTGGGTGAGTAGAGGGATGACCTGGCCAGCGGTGGGAGTAGTAGGGGCGGTGAGGCCTCCGCGGCATCGCAACCGGCCATGGGAGGCAGGAGTAGGCGGCATGACCGGCGCTGGTTTGGGCGGCTGGAGCAAGAAGACCAGAGGTTGAAGAAGCACCATGGCCGTTGGATGGATATCATACGGTCACTGGAGCTAGAATCGTTCATATTGACTAAGTTGACAAAGCCCTCCGTCCGCGTCAACTTAGTAGGCCCACAAGTCAGCCTCCCACTATGGTGGGTCCCAGCTACCAGGGGAGTATTCATTTTTTGTGCGTAATAAGGAGGCACTTCCTTGCGTGCGAAGATATAGCTGGTGGGTCTGAGCTTTCAGCGAGGGGAACATTTTTTTCACGAAATACAGAGGCCCTTCCGGTGGGTCCGAGGCGTCAGGTGGAGGAATCATTATTTTGCGCGTAATAAGGGGGCACTTCCTTGCGTGCGGCCATGGACCCAGCTGTCAGCCTCTCCACTTATAGTCCTCTTCTGATGGCTGTCATTCGTTGACCACGTTGACTACGCCTTACTGCCCGAGAGCACCAAGGTGGTGGACGACGGTGCGACCTAGGAAGGGAACAACCCAGAGCCGGGGAATACGCAGCAATGGATGCCCACGCGGAGGGGAGTACGAGGGTTGACTGCTTCGGCTGCGGTTTGAGGCTGCTGTCTCCGGAGAATAACAGGGGGTGTGGGTGAGTAGAGGGAAGGCCTGGCCAGTAGTATGGTCGGGCGATGAGGCCTGCGCGGCAGCATAGCTAGCCACGGGAGGCTGGAGCAGGCGGTTAGGCGAGCACAGGTTTGGGCGGCTGGAGCAACAAGACCAGAGGTTGAAGACACAGCTTGGCCGTTGGATTAACGTCGAACGGTCAGTGCAGCTAGAATCGTTTATTGACTAAGTTGACAAAGCCCTACATATGCGTTAACTTAGTAGGCCCACAAGTCAGCATACAAATCTGGTGGGTCCCAGCTAGCAGGGGGAATCAATATTTTTCGCGTAATAAGGTGGCACTTTCTTGCGTGCGAAGATGTTTTCTGTTTTTTTATTTTTCTTTTTCGAGTTAGAATAAAAAGAAAACAATTTAGGATCTTCGGTATAATCTATATTTTCACGAAAAGGATCATAATAAAGCTGGTGGGTCCCAGCTGTCAGGGAGAGGAAACTTTTTATTTCCGTATAATAAAGGAAGCACTTACTTGTGTGCGAAGATGTAGCTGGTGGGTCTAACCTGTCAGGGGGAGAAATTATTTGTTTTCGCATAATACGGGGGCACTTGCTGCATGCGACCATGGGCCATGTGCGTCCCTACTGTCAGCCAATCCACGTACATGCTCATCTGAGCCGCCCCCTTGATCCAACGGCTAGCTGGCCGCTAGTTACACCATGCCTTGATGTGGGCAAGGCACTGGATCTCTATCCCCGACGGCTGTCGTTTGTTGACAAATATGAGCAACCGCACCGGTATCAAATACCTAGGAGCTACTACGAGTGCTGGTAAGGTACACATCAATAACATGTATATCACATATACCTTTGGTGTTGCCTGCCTTCTTGTCCGCCAAGTACTTGGGGCAGTTCCGCTTCTAGTGACCACTTCCCTTGCAATAAAAGCACTCAGTCTCAGGCTTGGGTCCATTCTTTGGCTTCTTCCCGGCAACTGGCTTACCGGGCGCGGCAACTCCCTTGCCGTCCTTCATGAAGTTCTTCTTACCCTTGCCTTTCTTGAACTTAGTGGTTTTATTCACCATCAACACTTGATGTTCCTTTTTGATCTCCACCTCCGCTGATTTCAGCATTGAATATACCTCAGGAATGGTCTTTTCCATCCCCTGCATATTGAAGTTCATCACAAAGCTCTTGTAGCTCGGTGGAAGCGACTGAAGGATTCTGTCAATGACCGCGTCATCCGGGAGATTAACTCCCAGTTGAGTCAAGCGGTTGTGTAACCCAGACATTTTGAGTATGTGCTCACTGACAGAACTATTTTCCTCCATCTTACAACTGAAGAACTTGTCAGAGACTTCATATCTCTCGACCCGGGCATGAGCTTGGAAAACCATTTTCAGCTCTTCGAACATCTCATATGCTCCGTGTTGCTCAAAACGCTTTTGGAGCCCCGGTTCTAAGCTGTAAAGCATGCCGCACTGAACGAGGGAGTAATCATCAGCACGCTGCTGCCAAGCGTTCATAACGTCTTGGTTCTCTGGGATGGGTGCGTCACCTAGCGGTGCTTCTAGGACATAATCTTTATTGGTAGCTATGAGGATGATCCTCAGGTTCTGGACCCAGTCCGTATAGTTGCTGCCATCATCTTTCAGCTTGGTTTTCTCTAGGAACGCGTTGAAGTTGAGGGCAACATTAGCGTGGGCCATTTGATCTACAAGACATATTGTAAAGATTTTAGACTAAGTTCATGATAATTAAGTTCATCTAATCAGATTATTCATTGAACTCCCACTCAGATAGACATCCCTCTAGTCATCTAAGTGAAACATGATCCGAGTCAACTAGGCCGTGTCCGATCATCACGTGAGACGGACTAGTCAACATCGGTGAACATCTTCATGTTGATCGTATCTTCTATACGACTCATGCTCGACCTTTTGGTCTTCCGTGTTCCGAGGCCATGTCTGTACATGCTAGGCTCATCAAGTCAACCTAAGTGTATTGCGTATGTAAATCTGGCTTACACCCGTTCTATTCGAACGTTAGAATCTATCACACCCGATCATCACGTGGTGCTTCGAAACAATGAACCTTCGCAACGGTGCACAGTTAGGGGGAACAATTTCTTGAAATTATTGCGAGGGATCATCTTATTTAAGCTACCGTCGTTCTAAGCAAATAAGATGTAAAACATGATAAACATCACATGCAATCAAATAGTGACATGATATGGCCAGTATCATATTGCTCCTTTGATCTCCATCTTCGGGGCGCCATGATCATCTTCGTCACCGGCATGACACCATGATCTCCATCATCATGATCTCCATCATCGTGTCTTCATGAAGTTGTCACGCCAACGATTACTTCTACTTCTATGGCTAACGTGTTTAGCAATAAAGTAAAGTAATTTACATGGCGTTATTCAATGACACGCAGGTCATACAAAAATAAAGACAACTCCTATGGCTCCTGCCGGTTGTCATACTCATCGACATGCAATTCGTGATTCCTATTACAAGAACATGATCAATCTCATACATCACATATATTTCATTCATCACATGCTTTTGGCCATATCACATCACAAGGCATATGCTGCAAAAACAAGTTAGACGTCCTCTAATTGTTGTTGCATGTTTTTACGTGGCTTCTATAGGTTTCTAGCAAGAACGTTTCTTACCTACGTAAAACCACAACGTGATATGCCAACTTCTATTTACCCTTCATAAGGACCCTTTTCATCGAATCCGATCCGACTAAAGTGGGAGAGACATACACCCGCTAGCCACCTTATGCAACTAGTGCATGTCAGTCGGTGGAACCTGTCTCACGTAAGCGTACGTGTAAGGTCGGTCCGGGCCGCTTCATCCCACAATGCTGACGAAACAAGATAAGACTAGTAGTGGCAAGAAAATTGACAACATCTAAGCCCACAACAAGTTTGTGTTCTACTCGTGCATAGAAACTACGCATAGACCTAGCTCATGATGCCACTTTTGGGGATCGTTGCAGAAATTAAAAAAATTTCTACGCATCACCAAGAACAATCTATGGAGTCTTCTAGCAACGAGAGGGAAAAGAGTGCATCTACATACCCTTGTAGATCGCGAGCGGAAGCGTTCAAGTGAACGGGGTTGATGGAGTCGTACTCGTCGTGATCCAAATCACCGATGACCGAGCGCCGAATGGACGGCACCTCCGCATTCAACACACGTACGGTTGGGGAAGATGTCTCCTCCTTATTGATCCAGCAAGGGGAGGGAGAGGTTGATGGAGATCCAGCAGCACGACGGCGTGGTGGTGGAAGCAGCGGGGATCTCGGCAGGGCTTCGCCAAGCTCAGCGAGAGGGAGAGTTGTCACGGGAGGGGGAGGGAGGCGCCAGGGGCTTGGGGTGCTGCTCCCATGCGCCTTCCCACTATATATAGGGGTGGAGGGGGCTGGTTTCTTGCCCTCCAAGTCCATTGGGGCGTTGGCAAAGGTGGGGGAAAGAAATCCCATCATTTCCCTTCCCCACCGATTGTTATCCCCCTTTTTTAGGGATCTTGATCTTATCCCTTCGGGATATGATCTTATTCCTTCTAAGGTGGGATCTTGGTGCGCCTTGACCAGGGGTGTGGGGCCTTGCCCCCACTACCCACGTTCATGTGGGTCCCCCCATGCAGGTGGGCCCCACTTCGGAACCTTCTAGAACCTTCCCGGTACAATACCAAAAAATCCCAAACATTTTCCGGTGGCCAAAATAGGACTTCCCATATATAAATCTTTACCTCCGGACCATTCCGGAACTCCTCATGACGTCCGGGATCTCATCCGGGACTCCGAACAACTTTCGGTTAACCGCATACTAATATCTCTACAACTCTAGCGTCACCGAACCTTAAGTGTGTAGACCCTACGGGTTTGGGAGACATGCAGACATGACCAAGCCGACTCTCCGGTCAATAACCAACAGCGGGATCTGGATACCCATCTAGGCTCCCACATGTTCCACGATGATCTCATCGGATGAACCATGATGTCGAGGATTCAATCAATCCCGTATACAATTCCCTTTGTCAATCGATACGTTACTTGCCCGAGATTCGATCGTCGGTATCCCAATACCTTGTTCAATCTCGTTACCGGCAAGTCACTTTACTCGTACCGTAATGCATGATCCCGAGACCAAACACTTGGTCACATTGAGCTCATTATGATGATGCATTACCGAGTGGGCCCAGAGATACCTCTCCGTCATACGGAGTGACAAATCCCAGTCTCGATTCGTGCCAACCCAACAGACACTTTCGGAGATACCCGTAGTGCACCTTTATAGCCACCCAGTTACGTTGTGACGTTTGGCACACCCAAAGCACTCCTATGGTATCCGGGAGTTGCACAATCTCATGGTCTAAGGAAATGATACTTGACATTTGGAAAAGCTCTAGCAAACAAACTACACGATCTTGTGCTATGTTAGGATTGGGTCTTGTCCATCACATCATTCTCCTAATGATGTGGTCCCGTTATCAATGACATCCAATGTCCATAGTCAGGAAACCATGACTATCTGTTGATCAACGAGCTAGTCAACTAGAGGCTCACTAGGGACATGTTGTGGTCTATGTATTCACACATGTATTACGATTTCCGGATAACACAATTATAGCATGAACAACAGACAATTATCATGAACAAGGAAATATAATAATAACCATTTTATTATTGCCTCTAGGGCATATTTCCAACAGGGGGTTGGCAACGCCATTAACAAGGACGTGCATGCTAGCGGTGGAGAGGAGAATGGAGATCCACTCTCTCTCTAGTGTGGGCCGAACTTGAGGGGACGAAGGACCTCCAACTAGAATGGCCAAGACACGAGGTCGAAAGCACGAGTGATGTCCAACTTTAATAAGACTTGGGGAATGCACATGTTGTGGAGCTACCTGGCCGTCTACTGGACAAGGATGAAGTTGTCTTGGATGTTACACCCCGAGGTGAACACACTCTGGTTCACAAATACAAGCTCGCGGAGCTGGGGCCCGAGGCGAAGAGCAAGAACCTTGGCAAACAACTTGGCCAACGGGTGAACGAGGCTAATGGGCATGTAGTCTGCGAGTGAGGTGGCATCGGGCTTCTTAGGCAGGAAGGTGATGAGGGCCTCATTGAGCTTCTGAAAACCCATGCCATTCATGGAGAAGAACTTGTCAAAGGCCTCGCAAATATTTCCCTTGACAATGTGCCAACATGAGTGCAAGAACTCAGCGGTAAAACCATTGGGGCCAGGTGCCTTTCCCACGGGGAGCTCCTTGACGTCCTCCTAGATCTCGTCCTTGGAGAAAGGCAGCTTGAGGGAGGAGAGGTCGAAGGATTTACGGTCAATTTGCTCGAGGTTGAGCGTGACCTCGAGAACATTGTAGGAGCTGAGAACGCTAGACAAGTGGTTGAACGTGGCCTCGCACATCGTCGCCTTGTCGAAGACGCCAGACTCGCCCACATGGATCTTGGCGATGTGATTCTTCTGCTTACACTGGGAAGCATGGATCTTAAGGAAGGTGGTGTGGGTGTCCCCTGCTTGCAGCTAGGAGAAGCGCACCCGCTGCCTGGCGATCAAGCGCTCGAGGGAGGCGAGGCCAAGGAAGGCCGCCTTGAGCTTCCATCAGGGCCAAGTCTCGAGCGGAGAGAGAGGTCGACGGTCCTGAGCCTCGTAGAAACGCGCTACGAGCTTGCGAGCGAGGAGGAGCTAGAGAGGGATGTTGCCTATCAAGCAGGCACTCCAACTTTGGAGGCAGCGCGCTATGACCTTGAGGCGCAAGAAAATACGATGAAAAGGGTCAGCGTCATGCTCGTTGCCATGTGTCAGCCACCACGGCATGGGATCCCCCAAGCTTGGGCCAAAACCTCTCAAAGTGGAAGCGCCGAGGGTGCTTAGACTGGGGGACACAGTCCATGAGGAGGGGTGCGTGATAATAGGCAGCCGAGGCGAGGCAACAAAGAGAACAGTGGGGGTGGGTCGTCTCCCAGCTAGCCGTGCAGAGGACACGCTCATTGTGCACCAACGTGGGCGAGTCCTGCTCATTGGACCAGGTGTAGCGACGACCATGCAGATACGTGTTGTGGAGCTCTAGGTCAACCATGAAGCGGCTCATAGAGCGGTGGTGCAGACGGCCTTTTTTTTGTCCACCACGGACACCATCATGCTAAAGTCACCGTCAAGCAATCAGGGTCCAGTGCAAAGGGAGAGGAAATCTTGCAGCTTAACAAGGAAAGCATCTTGCCATCCTCACCCTGCGGGTCGTACATGCAAGAAATCCACCAATGCTCATTGCCCACGAGGGGGGAGACCAGCGCAGAGACATGATGATCACCAATAGATGGGCTAGAGAGACGTTGGTCAGTGCGCCACCAAGCAAGCAGGATACCCCCACTGGCACCATCGGTGGGCAAGAAGAAATCCTCGAAGGATGGGCCAAGCGTCTCAGAGACAATGGCCATTGCAGTTCGTTATATGATTGTTTCTGCCTTGCCTTTGATCGTGTGCACCCCCCCCCCCCCCCGCGATGATTTTTGACGATGTTTCTGTTGAGACTGCCAGGATACAAGACACACAAACTGGAGGTCGAAGAAGATAATGAACACATATTATTTTTGGTGGCGCACACACTTGTGCCTTTCTTTTGTTCCTTCATCTCTCCACTTAACACAACGCAACTACGTGGCTTAAATAGCTGGACACACACTACTGCAGGATGGTCCAAACGCGAAACTACAATCAGAGACCCTTCAACAAAACTGTGTGTGATGCATTAATCGCAAATGGTGTTGTAAACAACCCGTCAAAAAGGATACAAAACATTTGTGATGGCGGAGACATCAAACATGATTCAGATTATAGTTGCGTGTGTGATGTGTGGTATATAGTTAATCCAGAAGAACTGTTTGCGATGAGTCAGAACAACAGAAATGGGCAGCCATCTCAAGGTGTGTGTGATATACTACATACAGTTCATTCGGATGAACAGTTTGCGATTAGGGAACGCAATAGAAATGGTCAGCGAGATGAAGGTGTCTGCGATATACGACAAGCAAGCAGGTGTGAAGCTAGCAAAACAGCCCGACGGGGCCTGCCGGGCAGGCCGCGGTGTGACGTTGAGCGGCGCATTTAATGCGCTCTGTCAGCCTGCAGAGTTAGGTACGATAGCATTGTTTGCTATCTAATCAGTGCATAATGGCTAATTTTGCACTGTGGTGACCCCTTTATCTATAAAAGGAGGCCCAAGGCAACCGGGGAAAGGGTTGGCTGATTCGGACCCCCTCATACTCATACGCGCGTAGCTCCTCTCGCCTAGAGGCAACCGCGCTGGGCAGGAGCATTGCGCTTCTCCACCATTTTCCATCATCAATCCACCAAAGCAGGAGTAGGGTTTTACGCCTCACGGCGGCCCACATGTGATCTCTGTCGTGCTGTTCCACGCTTCTCCGCTCTTTGTGTAACGTGCCCATCCTGTTGGGGAACGTAGCATGCAATTTCAAAAAAATTCCTACGATCACGCAAGATCTATCTAGGAGATGCATAGCAACGAGAGGGGGAGAGTGTGTCCACGTACCCTCATAGACCGAAAGCGGAAGCGTTAGCTTAACGCGGTTGATGTAGTCGAACGTCTTCGCGATCCAACCGATCAAGCACCGAACGTACGGCACCTCCGAGTTCAGCACACGTTCAGCTTGATGACGTCCCTCGAACTCTTGATCCAGCAGAGGGTCGAGGGAGAGTTTCGTCAGCACGACGGCGTGGTGATGGTGAAGTGATCCATGCAGGGCTTCGCCTAAGCAATACGTGAATATGATCGGAGGCGTAAACTGTGGAGGGGGCGCCGCACACGGCTAACAATGTTTGTTGTGTGTTCTAGGCACTCCCTCCCCACATATATATAGGTGGGAAAGGGAGGGGGACAGCCATGGGGCGCCCCAAGTAGGAGGAATCCTACTTGGGGGCCTCCTCCAATTCGGCCTCCCCCTTTCCTTATCTCCGGAGCGGGGAAGGAAAGAAGGGAGAGGGGAAAGGAAGGGGGAATCCTATTCCCTCTATTTCCTTTCCTCCCCCTTTTCCTTTCTCCACTTAGATCAGCCCATATGGGGGCGCACCATCCCACAAGGGGCTGGTCTGTCCCGCCCTAGGCCCAATAAGGCCCATATCTTTGCCGAGGGGTGCCCGGGACCCCTTCCGGTGACCCGATACCTACCCGGTACCCCCAGAACACTTTCGGTCTCCGAATACTATCGTCCTATATATGAATCTTTACCTCTTGACCATTTCGAGACTCCTCGTCATGTCCGTGATCTCATCCGGGACTCCGAACAACATTCGGTCACCAAATCACATAACTCATATAATACAAATCGTCATCGAACGTTAAGCGTGCGGACCCTACGGGTTCGAGAACTATGTAGACATGACCGAGACACCTCTCCGGTCAATAACCAATAGCGGAACCTGGATGCTCATATTGGTTCCTACATATTCTACGAAGATCTTTATCGGTCAAATCATAATGACAACATACGTTGTTTCCTTTGTCATCGGTATGTTACTTGCCCGAGATTCGATCGTCGGTATCATCATACCTAGTTCAATCTCGTTACTGGCAAGTCTCCTTACTCGTTCCGTAATGCATCATCCCGTAACTAACTCATTAGTCACATTGCTTGCAAGGCTTATAGTGATGATCATTACTGAGAGGGCCCAGAGATAGCTCTCTGATACACGGAGTGACAAATCCTAATATCGATCTATGCCAACCCAACAAACACCTTCGGAGACACCTGTAGAGCATCTTTATAATCACCCAGTTACGTTGTGACGTTTGATAGCACACAAGGTGTTCCTCCGGTATTCGGGAGTTGCATAATCTCATAGTCAGAGGAACATGTATAAGTCATGAAGAAAGCAATAGCAATAAAACTTAACGATCATAATGCTAAGTGTAACGCCCACGATGCGGCTATATCTTCCACGTGTCGAGGCACGACTTAGAGGCATAACCGCATTGTAGGTATTGTCGCAAGAAGGGTCATCTTCACACAATCCCATGTAATGAACAAGAATGGGATAACGAGAGTTGGGTTACAATCGCCACTTCACACAATACATAAATTAATTCATACATCATCCAAAATCCACACATAGACCGACTACGGTCAAAACCAAATGAAAATAAGATAACCCCAAATGCTAGATCCCCGATCATCCCAACTGGCCTCCACTACTGATCATCAGGAAAAGAAACATAGTAACGACCACGTTCCTCGTCGAACTCCCACTTGAGCTCGGTTGCGTCATCTGCACTGGTATCGTCGGCACCTGCAACTGTTTTGGTAGAATCTGTGAGTCACGAGGACTCAGCAATCTCACACCCGCGAGATCAAGACTATTTAAGCTTATAGGAAAGGATGGTGAAAAGAGGTGGAGCTGCAGCAGGCACTAAGCATATATGGTGGCTAACATACGCAAATGAGAGCGAGAAGAGAAGCAACGCAACGGTCGCGAAGCTAGAAATGATCAAGAAGTGATCCTGAAACTACTTACGTTCATGCATAACTCAGACCGTGTTCACTTCCCGGACTCCGCCGAGAAGAGACCATCACGGCTACACACACGGTTGATGTATTTTATTAAGTCAAGTGACAAGTTCTCTACAACCGGACATTAACAAATTCCCATCTGCCTCATAACCGCGGGCACAACTTTCGAAAGATAATACCCTGCAGGGGTGTCCCAACTTAGCCCATTATAAGCTCTCACGGTCAACGAAGGATAACCTTCTCCCGGGAAGACCCGATCAGTCTCGGAATCCCGGTTTACAAGACATTTCGACAATGGTAAAACAAGACCAGCAAAGCCACCCGAATGTGCCGACAAATCCCGATAGGAGCTGCACATATCTCGTTCTCAGGGCACACCGGATGGGCAAGACGTCGGGTTGGCATCGACCCTGGTTGCCTAGGGGGCGCCGGACATTGCCCAGTTTGGGCCAGCACTCGAAGGAGCACTGGTCCGGGGGGTTAAATAAAGATGACCCTCGGGCTCGCGAAAACCCAAGGGAGAAAGGCTTAGGTGGAAAATGGTAAAACCAAGGTTGGGCCTTGCTGGAGGAGTTTTATTCAAGGCGAACTGTCAAGAGGGTCCCATAAATCACCCAACCGCGTAAGGAACGCAAACTCAAGGAACATAATACCGGTATGACAGAAACTAGGGCGGCAAGAGTGGAACAAAACACCAGGCATAAGGCCGAGCCTTCCACCCTTTACCAAATATATAGATGCATTAATATAAATAAGAGATATTGTGATATCCCAACATATCCATGTTCCGACATGGAACAAACTTCAACTTCACCTGCAACTAGCAACACTATAAGAAGGGCTGAGCAAAAGCGGTAACTTAGCCAAACAGCGGTTTGCTAGGAAAGGATGGTTAGAGGCTTGACATGGCAATATGGGAGGCATGATATAGAAAGTGGTAGGTAGCGCAGCATGGCAAAGGAACGAACAACTAGCAAAGCAAAGATAGAAGTGATTTTGAGGGTATGGTCATCTTGCCTGCAAGGTTCTCAGATTTGTCGAAAGCTTGATCCTCGTAAGCGTACTCAACAGGTTCCTCGTTCACGTACTCGTCTCCCGGCTCTACCCACAGCAAGAACACAAGCAATGGAACCACAATCAATCACGGGAAAAGCACAAGCGACATGATGCAATACATGAATGATATGCGAGATATGATATGCGATGCGTATGCGTGCTCCGGAAGAAAAAAGGATGAACAAGGCAGTAACTTGGCAAAAAAAGTATGCCACTGGGAAGATGAGATGATTTCGGTCGAAATCGATATAAAGATCACCGGAAACGGATGCACGGTTTGCAAATGGCAAGCAAAACAAGAATGACACGAATCTGTGATTAACAGCATGATAGCACTTAGAATACAATAAGTAACTATGCTACAACACTCCAACATAGCAACAAAGCATATGAAAGTAATCTACAGGAGATGCTTGACAAAAGATGAACACTGAGTTACGGCTAGATCACATAATAACAGGTTCAAACAAGCATGGCAAAAGTGCAAAAGATATTAGGATCACAGACTTAGTGAAATTACTGGACATGGCTGAAACAGCATCAGGTAGCCATGTTCAGAGCAAGCAATCAACATGCTACATGAACTTTACATAGCAAAACAAGGTATGTCATGAATCTAATAAATGCATAGAACAAAAGTCCCTTACTGACCATGAGCCAAAAAGGCTCAGAAGATATGATGGCACTCATGTAAACATAGAAAGTTTCGCTAACAGGTTTCTGACTTTACAGAAAACAGAGCATGGCATAAACAGAATTATGAAGGCATCTTGGTGAGCTTGATTCACTCATCACAAGGAAAAGCATGACAAAAAAAGCATACCTACAGCAAGATGACATGTTTATGAAGCTAACCATGGCAAGAGCAAGTTCATAGCATGTATGGATCAACTAAACAACCTTGGCAAAATTAAATATCACGTTAACATTCTGCCAGAAATATTTTATAGCAAAAGTAGAGCAGGATTAAGACATGCTAGGGCACTCCATAATTGCAAACAGGGCCATGGATGGATATAGCACAACTATATCTACAAAATATCCTTACTTAACATGCCCAAACGAAGCATGTATCTCTCTGTAGCCACATGGATACATAGCAATAAAATAACAGCAGTAACAGACTTGGTGAAAATCCTAAGTCCCTGAAAACAGAAACATCACGAAGCCTAGTTTGCATGCTTGTGCTAGTCACCACATAGATCACAAAAATACATGGCATACACCTCTGTAAAGATGGCATGGCATAGATCAAAACACCTGTAGAGATCATGCCCATAAGATGCACACATCAATTGCAACAAAAATAACAAAACACCAAGTTCTGATAAGTAACAGCAGAAAACATCATATAGCATTCTTGCACCAGAGATTTGGGCATCAAGATGGACTCCAATGAGCATGGCATAATGGAACAAAATGAAGAGCATCTCGAGACGAACATTTCGATATATTACACGCACGAAAAGGAGCAGTATGTAATGAGTTATGATGCCACAAAGTATGCAACAGAATGCAAATATCACGGGACTTGGCAGAAATTGGGGGGGGGGGGGGAGTCAACCTCTCGAACGAGATCCGGATCGGGCTGTCGGCGCGGTCGCCGGAGACGGGAGAGGAGAGGGAGATGCGGCCGGCCGGAGAGAGCTCGGGGAAGGCGGAGGAGAGGAAGACGGAGAGGAGGAAGAGGCGCCGCGGGGCGGCGTCGGGGCGGCGGAGCGACGGCGAGGCGCCGGGAGGCGGCGCTCCGGCGGAGGCGCGGCTCCGGCAAGCGGCGGCGGACGACGGCGCGCGGAGGCCGCGGGAGGAGACGGGCGGCGGCGCGGGAGCGCCCGGGCCGCGGGGGCCAGGCACGGGCCCGACGGGCGGCGGCGCTGCCACGTGGCGCGCAGCGGTTGGCTCGGGGCGGTGGCGGAATTTGTCCGGCGCTGGGCGGACGTGTCCGGCGCGCGGAGGGAGAGGGCTAGGGTTTCGGGACCCGGAATTTGGAGAAGGGGTGCACGTATTTGTAGGTAGAGGGAGCTAGGAGGCTCCAAATGGAGTGCGGTTTTCGCCCACACGATCGTGATCGAACGACAGAGAGCATGGAGGGGACTTAGATGGGTTATTGGACTGTCTTGGAGGGGGGTTTTGCTGCACATCCAAAAGACCTTTGCGGTTACCCGGTTAACCGTTGGAGCATCAAACGACCTCCAAATGGAATGAAACTTGACAGGTGGTCTACTGGTGGTATACCAAGGCCACTTGACAAACCTCGGTCCATTCCGAGAACGTTTAACACCCGCTCACGAAAAGAAACAAGAGGGGTGCGCCGGTGCATGTGGGAGTGCCGGATTGCAAAACGGACAACGGGGAAAATGCTTGGATGCATGAGGCGAACACGTATGCAAATGAGATGCACATGATGACATGATATGAGATGCATGACATGAACAAAATGCAAAACGAAAAACAAAACCCGACCACGGAGGGAATATCATAACACATAGCCGAAAATGGCAAGAGTTGGAGTTACAAATATGGAAAGTTACATCCGGGGTGTTACACTAAGCTAACGGATGGGTCTTTTCCATCACATCATTCTCTAATGATGTGATCCCGTTCATCAAATGACAACACATGTCTATGGCTAGGAAACATAACCATCTTTGATAAACAAGCTAGTCAAGTAGAGGCATACTAGGGACACTCTGTTTTGTCTATGTATTCACACATGTACTAAGTTTCCGGTTAATACAATTCTAGCATGAATAATAAACATTTATCATGATATAAGGAAATATAAATAAGAACTTTATTATTGCCTCTAGGGCATATTTCCTTCACATCCCCCCGCCGAACCAAAAGGGGCCCTTGGTCCCATAGGTAGCCGTGGTTTCCCACGACAAACGGGCTATGGAGATGCCCATCAATAGATATCAATGTGAGTGAGTAGGGATTGCCATGCAACGGATGCACTAGAGCCATAAGTGTATGAAAGCTCAAAAAGAAACTAAGTGGGTGTGCATCCAACTCGCTTGCTCACGAAGACCTAGGGCAATTTGAGGAAGCCCATCATTGGAATATACAAGCCAAGTTCTATAATGAAAAATTCGCACTAGTATATGAAAGTGACAACATAGGAGACTCTCTATCATGAAGATCATGGTGCTATTTTGAAGCACAAGTGTGGAAAAAGGATAGTAACATTGTCCCTTCTCTCTTTTCTCTCATTTTTTGGTGGGCTTCTTTGGCCTATTTTATTTTTTTGCGGGCTTCTTTGGCCTCTTTTATTTTTATAAAGTCCGTAGACTCACCCAACTTATGAGGGAATCATAGCTTCCATCATCCTTTCCTCACATGGGACAATGCTCTAATAATGATGATCATCACGCTTTTATTTACTTACAATTCAAGAATTACAACTCGATACTAGAACAAGTATATGACTCTATATGAATGCCTCCGGCGGTGTACCGGGATGTGCAATAACTCAAGAGTGACATGTATAAAAAACATGAAAGGTGGCTTTGCCACAAATACGATGTCAACTACATGATCATGCAAAGCAATATGACAATGATGAAGCGTGTCATAATAAATGGAACGGTGGAAGTTGCATGGAAATATATCCAGGAATGGCTATTGAAATGCCATAATAGGTAGGTATGGTGGCTGTTGAGGAAGGTAAATGGTGAGTTTAATGCACCGACGTAAGTTGCGCGGTACTAGAGAGGCTAGCAATGGTGGAAGGGTGAGAGTGCGTATAATCCATGGACTCAACATTAGTCATAAAGAACTCACATACTTATTGCAGAAATTTATTAGCTATCGGAACAAAGTAATAGACGCATGCTCCCAGGGGGGTAGATTGGTAGGAAAAGACCATCGCTCGTCCCCGACCGCCACTCATAAGGAAGACAATCAATAAATAAATCATGCTCCGACTTCATCACGTAACGGTTCACCATACGTGCATGCCTACGGGATTCACAAACTTTAACACAAGTATTTCTACCAATCCACAATTACTCACTAGCATGACTCTAATATTACCATATTTATATCTCAAAACAATCATAAGGAATCAAACTTCTCATAGTATTCAATGCACTTCATATGAAAGTTTTTATTATATCCCTCTTGGATGCCCATCATATTAGGACTAAATTCATAACCAAAGCAAATTACCATGCTGTTTAGAGAGACTCTCAAAATAGTATAAGCAAAACAAGAGAGTTCAATAATTTCTATAAAATAAAGCCACCACTAAAAAGATATAAGTGAAGCACTAGAGCAAAATTGCCTAGCTCAAAAGATATAAGTGAAGAACATAGAGTATTCTAATAAATCACGATTCATGCATGTCCCTCTCAAAAGGTGTGTACATCAAGAACGATTGTGGCAAACTAAAAAGCAAAGACTCATATCATACAAGACGCTCCATGCAAAACACATATCATGTGGTGAATAAAAATATAGCCTCAAGTAAATTTAACGATGGATTGAAGACGAAAGAGGGGACGCCTTCGGGGCATCCCCAAGCTTAGGCTCTTGGTTGTCCTTGAATATTACCTTGGGGTGCCTTGGGCATCCCCAGTCTTAGGCTCTTGCCACTCCTTATTCCTTAGTGCATCAAATTATTACCCAAAACTTGAAAACTTCACAACACAAAACTCAACAGAAAACTCATGAGATCCGTTAGTATAAGAAAATAAATCACCAGTTTTGGTACTATTTTGAACTCATTCTTTATTTATATTGGTGTCATATATACTGTATTCCAACTTCTCCATGGTTCATACCCCCCGATACTACCCATAGATTCATCAAAATAAGCAAACAACACATAGAAAATAGAATCTGTCAAAAATAGAACAATGTGTAGTAATCAGTAAACCTCGAATACTTATGTAACTCCAAAAATTCTGAAAAATTAGGACAAGAGAAGAAATTTATTTATTAATATTCTTCAAAAGGAATTAGTATTTTATAGCACTTCTGTTAGAAATGAAAATTATTTTACTGGGCGCAAAAGTTTCTGTTTTTCAGCAAGATCAAATCAACTATCACCGTATGCCATCCCAAAGGTCTTACTTGGCTCAAACACTAATTAAAACATGAAAACACATCTAACCAGAGGCTAGATGAAAATTTTATTGAAAAACAAAACCAAAAAAAGCAAAAGTAAAAATAAAATTGGGTTGCCTCCCAACAAGCGCTATTGTTTAACGCCCCTAGCTAGGCATAATACAATAGATCTAGGTATTGTCATCTTTGGTATGCAATTCTTCAATTGCACACTTATAATCCTTAGGATATTCTTTGGTTTTGTCGATAATCAAACTCCTAGGCAATAAATCAAGAAATTCACTCGTGGCAATTGGTTCCTTAATAATATCGAAAAGGTTAGGGTGAACACTTATCATTTTGAGATCTTCGTTTCCTTTACTAGAAGATTCACCCTTATACTTAGGAACATAAATAAACTTTGTATCTTTAGCAGGAGGAAAATTTTGAGTAGTTTTAACAGAGGAAAAGGCGTAACCCAAGTTGGTAATAATATCTTCTAATTTGCCAATTCTATTAGAATCTTGATCTATCTTTTCATTAACTATTGGTTCCTTTTCCCTTAGATTCTTTAGAGTAACTCCTACCTTAGATCCATATTGTGTGATATGATTATGAATCTTTTTATCCAAGTTTTCAATCAGCTCTATGGTAGCAATTTTAATCTCAATAATATCAAGCCGTTGCATCACATGTTCCAAGGTTAAAACAGTTCCATTAACCATAAGAGGTGGTGGGCCTGCCAAATCTATCATAGCATTATAAGCATCCAAAGTGTGGCTCCCCAAGAAATTTTCCCAGGTAATGGTATCTAGAACATATCTATTCCAAGGAGTAACACCCACATAAAAATTGCGAAGGAGAACGGTAGTAGATTGCTTACGGGTAGATCTATTCTGAGCATTACAAATTCTATACCAAGCGTCCTTTAAATTTTCTCCCTCCCTTTGCTTAAAATTAAGGACCTAATTCTCGGGAGTGCTAACAATGGTGGAAGGACTAGCCATGAAAGCAAAACAAGTGACCTAACACACAAGCAACCAAAAGGAAAACAAAAAGATGAACGGAAGAAGGGCGAATAAAAAGGCAAATCTTTTTCTATTTTTTTGGAAATCGTTTTAGAAGTGGGGGAGAGGAAAACGAGTGGCAAATGGAAAATAATGTAATGCAAGAGATGAGAGTTTATGATGGGTACTTGGTAGGCTTGATGTAGACCTCCCCGACAACGGCACCAGAAATTCTTCCTACTACTTCTTGAGCTTGCGTTGGTTTTTCCCTTGAAGAGGAGGGTGATGAAGCAAAGTAGAGATAAGTATTTCCCTCAGTTAGAGAACCAAGGTATCAATCCAGTAGGAGGTACAAACAAGTCCCAATCTATGCACCTGCACAAACAATCAAACACTTGCACCCAACGCGATAAAGGGGGTGTCAATCCCTTCACGGTCAATTGCAAAGGCGAGATCTGATAGAGATAGGTATAAAAGATTGCTAAAACATAAAATAAAATAAAAGTAAATAAATTGCAGCAAGATATTTTTGGTTTATAGATATGAGAATATATAATGGAAAATAGACCCGGGCGCCATAGGTTTCACTAGAGTCTTCTCTCATGAAGGCAAATAATACGGTGGGAGAACAAATTATTGTCGAGCAATTGATAGAAAAGTGCAAAGTTATGACGATATCCAAGGCAATGATTATGCATATAGGCATCACGTCCATGTCAAGTAGACCGATTCCTGCCTGCATCTACCACTATTACTCCACACATCGACCGCTATCCAGCATGCATCTAGATTGTTAAGTTCATAAAGAACGGAGTAACGCCTTAAGTAAGATGACATGATGTAGAGGGATAAACTCAAGCAATATTATGAAAAACCCATCTTTTTATCCTTGATGGCAACAATACAATACGTGCCTTGCTACCCCTACTTTGTCACCGGGCGAGGACACCGCAAGATTGAACCCAAAACTAAGCACCTCCCTCATTGCAAGAAAAACCAATCTAGTTGGCCAAACCAAACCGATAATTCAAAGAGAAATACAAAGATATCAAATCATGCATATAAGAATTCAGAGAAGATTCAAATAATATTCATAGATAATCTGGTCATAAATCCACAATTCATCGGATCTCGACAAACACACCGCAAAAGAAGATTACATCGGATAGAACTCCAAGAACATCGAGGAGAACATGGTATTGAAGAACATAGAGAGAGAAGAAGCCATCTAGCTACTAGCTATGGACCCATAGGTCTGAGGTAAACTACTCTCGCTTCATTGGAAGGGCAACAGGGTTGATGTAGATGCCCTCACGGATTGAATCCCCCTCCGCCAGATCACCGAAAAAGGCCCCAAGATGGGATCTCACGGGAACAGAAGGTTGCGGCGGCGGAAAAGTATTTTCGTGGCTTGTTCTGAGGGTTTGGGAATATTTGTGAATTTATAGGACAAAGAGGTAGGTCGGTGGACTCGCGAGGGGGCCACAAGCCAGGGGGCACCCCCCTTGGGCGCGCCCCTACTGCTTGGCGTCGCCTCGTGGGTCTTCTGACTTCATCTCCAAGTATCGTAGGTGTCTTCTGGTCCAAGAAAAATCATCGCGAAAGTTTTATTTTGTTTGGCTCCGTTTGATATTCCTTTTCTGCGGAACTTAAAAACAAGAAAAAAACAGAAATTGACACTGGGCTCTAGGTTAATAAGTTAGTCCCAAAAATAATATAAAATAGCATAATAATGCATATAAAACATCCAAAACAGATAATATAATAGCATGGAACTATAAAAAATTATAGATATGTTGGAGACGTATCAAGCTACTAGGCATAGGAAGAAAAGGACATCTGAATCGGAGGATGAAGATTTTTTGCTTGAGGTGGAAGTGACCTCCAAGAAGAAGGTACTCAAGAAGGAGTATGCTGCTGCTGGTGCAACCAAGCCTGGAATGCAGAAGAAAGCTCCTGCCAAAAGAGCTCCAATGTCAAAAGCCAGAGCCTCAACTCAAGAAACCATGGAATTCACTCTTGAACCAAGAGAGGAAGAGGCCGCTGGAGGAAAGAAGAGGAAGGAGAGAGTCAAAAAGACTATTGCCAGAGTCATTGGTAAACCTTCCATGATGAGAGATTCTGATGAAGAAGAGGAGGAGGAAGAGTGTGTTGCACCTCCTGCAAAGACCTAGAAGCTTATGGGGGATGCCATAAGGACTGGGGTTGCTCCATCTAAGCCCAAGTCTGCCCCAAGCCTTTAGCTCCAGCTCAAGCCCCAAGCCATCTGCGCCAAAGAGATCAACTAGGAATATTTATGTTGCTAAAAAGAACAAGGCCACAATGCCTGAAGCTCAAGAAGAAGAGGAGCCACAAGTGCTCAGAAAGCTCAAGCCCAAGATTCCAGATCATAGTGATGATCATCCTGTGGCAGAGAATATGAAGCTAAGGAAGGATGCATGTATGAGACTTTGGAGACAGACTGATCCCTATGCCACCAAGAGAAGGACTATTGTGGACTACTGCTTTCACACAAAAGAACAACAGGATTTCTATGAGACAATCTTGTTGGACAAGAAGCCCATAGTTTGTGATATGAAATGGTTGACTGGGAATACATTGATGACAATGAATATTACTTCCCAGGTGTGTATGAGAGCTTCAGATTGAATGGTGTTGACAAGTTTGTTGGTTAGAAGTTGACTAAGTGGAATGATGAGATGATCGTGCAATTCTATTCCACTACTCACTTCTACCCCGATAGAAAGATAGTCTGGATGACTGAGGGAACAAGATATCAACCTACTGTCTCATAATGGGTCAAGCTGATCAAGGCCCCAGAGGAGGAAGAGAATGAAATTGATGTGCATGCTAAGCCTCGAAAGGATCACAACTCCATGGCTAACATGTACAATCCAATTCCTGAAAATCCTTGGAGACTCACAAGCTTGGATCTATCTACTATCTACTGTCTGGCTTGACCACAATGAACACTATATTGAGGCACACTCTTTTGCCCAAGTTAGGAGATCATAGAATGATTCGTGGTCACTCTATCAACTTGCTTCACTTATTTGATGTGCCACAGAAATTCAAGGTGATGAGCTTGATTGTAGAAACTATGAAGAGAACAGCTGCAGATCAGAAGAGATCATGTGGATATGCCCCTCATATTCAAATGTTGATCAATTCCAAGATGGGAAACTAGGACATATCTACTAGACAGTGAGCATCTACCCCTGAGGCCAGATTTTGAGGACAATGAGGTTGTCATGGATGCATCCCATCCTACTTGTGCAGAAGCCTAGGAGAAGATAGAGAAGGCAAAAGTAGCCAAAGCAGCAAAGGCAGCAAGTGCACCAGATGCCTCCACAGTGATGCTCAAGACCAAGCAAGATCAACTCAGTTATTTGCTTGAGGCTACAGTGAGAATTTAGAAGGGCTTGGCCACCCTGACTCAAAGTCAAGAAAGTCTTGAGAGGATCATTGAGACAAATTTTCATGACCTAGATGTGAAGGTCACTGAGATACAGACCATTGTGGAGAAGCTTCAAGAGGATGCTGAGGACAGGGATGATAGACGCACGACAGACATGTTCCAGAGAGTGCCAAGGGCACAAAGATCAACAGATGTGCCGGTTGCCAGAGACTCTAGGACTACCACTTCAGCACCTATAGCCACTGCCACAGTTGTTCCTCAAGTGTCAACTCCTCCAGCTCCATAGACATCTTCCGAGGCATTTGCAGATGGACTCATCTCCACGCCGTCTACGCACACCGGAGCGACAAGCTAGAAGACCCCTTCAGGAGCTCCCGGAGATCGTGCCTAGAGTGTCGTCTAGCACTATACGCTTTCAAACTTTTTGGTAACTTGTTGCCAAAGGGGGATAAAGTGCATAGATCTTAGGCTTCGAGAGAGAGAGAGAGAGTGTCTTGCTCTTTTTGTTGGTTTCATTTTCCACTCTTGCTACTTTGATCATTTTGTTGTTTGATTCCTATGCTATAATTTGTATTATGCTCGTGAGATACTTATGCGATCATGTGTTTGGTCATATTATGCTTAATGTGTGCTTGCATGATTATATCCATGAATGTTTGTGTATGATCATTCACTTGTATCCTTGGTGATGAGTGCATGTTATTTAACTCTTATCATTTTAAGCGCTCCACCAAGATGTATGTGACATGGAAGAGTGACCCATGAACCTAATCGATTGTGCATTTGCATTCAAAAGCAAATTTGAAATAATGCAAAAATTTTGGGGGAGCTCTTTCTTATCACATACTTCTCAAAGCAATAATGTATTTTATTCATATTATCATTTTTCGAAGCTTTGATTTATATGTTGTCATCAATTACCAAAAAGGGGGAGATTGAAAGTGCAACTAATCCCCGGGTGGTTTTGGTAATTCATAACAACATATAGCTCATTGAACTAATATCCATTCACGTTTAATATTTCAGAAAGTTCAATGATTGGCATGGCATGGACTAGAGATGTGGACCCCTCAAAATGCTAAGGATAAAGATTGGCAAAAGCTCAAGACACTTCATTTATATTTTAGTAATCCAAGATCACATTGAGTCCATAGGAAGCCAATACTATTAAAAGGGGATGAGGTGTTTCTTAATGGTCTACTTGCTCAAACTGCTTAGTGATATTGCTCCAAAACCCTCAGCCACTTTCTCTTCCAAATATGTCCAAAACTCAAAGTCAAACCCAGCCCCACCGATTTGATCCATCCAGCGTCACCGAGTTCATTTGACATAGCCACTGCCAGAAACCCTAGCAATTCAGTTACACCGATACGGATCTCAGTCTTACCGAGATGGTCTTGCAAACTCTCTGTTGCGTATTGCAATTATTTCAGTCTCACCGAAATGTGCAATCGGTCCCATCGAGTTTGCTTGACAACTCACTGTTTGCTCTTTGATGAAATCGGTCTCATCGAGTTCAAGCAATCGATCTCATCGAGATGAGGTTTTGTCCTAGCCCTAGCACATCGGTCCCACCGAGTTGTTCCAGTCGGTCCCACAGGGATTCCTGACATTCACATTTTGAACTGAATTGGTCTGACCGAGTTCTTCTATTCGGTCTGACTGAGTTGGGTCAAATGTGTGTAACGGCTGGATTTTGTGTGGAGCTATATATACACCTCCACCCCCTTCTCCATATGTGAGAGAGCCATCAAAACATGCCTACACTTCCACTACTCATTTTCTGAGAGAGAACCACCTACTCATGTGTTGAGACCAAGACATTCCAATCCCACCACAGGAATCTTTATCTCTAGCCGTTTCCAAGTTGCTTTCCACTCAAATCATCTTTCCGCCAAATCTCTGTGTGTGAGAGAGAGTTGAGTGTTGGGGATACTATCATTTGAAGCACAAGAGCAAGGAGTTCATCATCAACACACCATCTATTACCTTTTGGAGAGTGGTGTCTCCTAGATTGGTTAGGTGTCGCTTGGGAGCCTCCGACAAGATTGTGGAGTTGAACCAAGAAGTTTGTAAGGGCACGGAGATCGCCTAATTCGTGAAGATCTACCCGAGTGAGGCAAGTCCTTCATGGGCGATGTCCATGGTGGGATATACAAGGTTGCTTCTTCGTGGACCCTTCATGGGTGGAGCCCTCCATGGACTCACGCAACCGTTACCCTTCATGGGTTGAAGTCTCCATCAACGTGGACGTACGATAGCACCACCTATTGGAACCATGCCAAAAATCTCCGTGTCTACATTGTGTTTGCCTTCTCCAAACCCATCCCTTTACCTTCATATGCAATGTTTTACTTTCCGCTGCTATATTCTTAGAATTGCATGTGTAGGTTGATTGCTTGACTTTTGCTAGTTGCTAAAATCTGCCAACAATTAAAATTGGGAAAAGCTTAAATTTTTATTTGGTCAAGTAGTCTAATCACCACCACCCTCTAGACCTACTTTCGATCCTACATGTAGTCATCAATGGTGAACATCTCTATGTTGATCATATCTACTATATGACTCACGTTCCACCTTTTGGTCTCCAGTGTTCCAAGACCATGTCTGTACGTGCTAGGCTCGTCAAGTATAACCCAAGTATTCTGCGTGTGCAAAACTGTCTTACACCCATTGTATGTGAACGTAGAGTCTATCACACCCGATCATCACGAGGTGCTTCGAAACGACAAACTTTGGCAGCAGTGTATACTCGGGGAGAACACTTATATCTTGAAATTTAGTGAAGGGATCATCTTATAATGTTACCGCCGTTCTAAGCACAATAAGATGCATAAAGGATAAACATCACATGCAATCAAAATATGTGACATGATATGGCCATCATCAACTTGTGCTTTTGATCTCCATCTCCAAAGCATCGTCATGATCTCCATCGTCACGAGCTCGACACCTTGATCTCCATCGTTGCGTCGGGGTCGTCTTGCCAACTATTGCTTCTACAACTATTGCTAACGCATACCGATAAAGTAAAGCAATTACATGGCGCTTGCATTTCATACAATAATTAAGAGACAACCCTAAGGCTCCTGCCGGTTGTCGATATTGCAAAACATGATCATCTCATACAACAATGTATATCACATCATATCTTGACCATATCACATCACAACATGCCCTGCAAAAACAAGTTAGACGTCCTTTACTTTGTTGTTGCAAGTTTTATGTGGATGCTACGGGCTTTTAGCAAGAACTGTTCTTACCTACGCAAAACCACAACAGTGATTATCAACTTTGTTGTTTTAACCTTCTTCAAGGACCGGCCATAGTCAAATTCGATTCAACTAAAGTAGGAGAAACAGACACCCGCGAGCCACCTTTATGCAAAACAAGTTGCATGCCAGTTGGTGGAACCGGTCTCATGTGCGTGGACATGTAAGGTTGGTCCAGGCCGCTTCATCCCACAATGCCGCCGAATCAAAATAAGACGTTGGTGGTAAGCAGTATGACCATCACGGCCCACAACTCCTTTGAGTTCTACTCGTGCATATCATCTACGCATAGACCTGGCTCAGATGCCACTGTTGGGAAACGTTGCATGGAAAACAAAAAAAATTCTACGCACACGCAATATCTATCCATGGAGATGCATACCAACGGGAGGGGAGAGTATCCCTAGGTATCCTCATAGACCGAAAAGCGGAAGCATTTGGCAATGTGGTTGATGTAGTTGAACACCTTCGCGATCCAATCGATCAAGTACCGAACGTACGTCACCTCCGCGTTCAGCACACGTTCAGCTCGACGACATCCTTGCCTTCTTGATCCAGCAACACGGGTGGATTAGTAGTTCCGGCAGCACGACAGTGTGGTGACGGTGATGGTGAACTTGTTCCCGCAGGGCTTCGCCGTGCACTACGAAAAAACTGGACGGGGGACTAAACTTTGGAGAGGGGCACCGCACACGGATAAGAGATTGTCATGGTATTTGTGTGGCACCCCCTCCCTCATATATATAGGTGGGGGGAGAGGAGGCAGCCAGGAGGCGCCCCAAGTGTGGCCGCCGGCACCCTTGGGCTCCTGCCCTATAGGGCCCCCCTTTCCTTGTTTACAGAAGGGGGCGAGGAAATGGGAGGAGAGAAAGGCAGGGGTGTAACGCCCACGATGCGGCTATATCTCCCACGTGTCGAGGCACGACTTGTTGGAAATATGCCCTAGAGGCAATAATAAATGGTTATTATTATATTTCTGTGTTCATGATAATAGTCTTTTATTCATGCTATAATTGTATTGTCCGGAAATCGTAATACATGTGTGAATACATAGACCACAACCTGTCCCTAGTAAGCCTCTAGTTGACTAGCTCGTTGATCAACAGATAGTCATGGTTTCCTGACTATGGACATAGGATGTCATTGATAACGGGATCACATCATTAGGAGAATGATGTGATGGACAAGACCCAACTTAAGCATAGCATAAAAGATCGTGTAGTTTCGTTTGCTAGAGCTTTTCCAGTGTCAAGTATCTTTTCCTTAGACCATGAGATCGTGCAACTCCCGGATACCGTAGGAGTGCTTTGGGTGTGCCAAACGTCACAACGTAACTGGGTGACTATAAAGGTGCATTACGGGTATCTCCGAAAGTGTCTGTTGGGTTGGCACGGATCGAGACTGGGATTTGTCACTCCGTGTAAACGGAGAGGTATCTCTGGGCCCACTCGGTAATGCATCATCATAATGAGCTCAATGTGACTAAGGCGTTAGTCACGGGATCATGCATTGCGGTACGAGTAAAGAGACTTGCCGGTAACGAGATTGAACTAGGTATTGGGATACCGACGATCGAATCTCGGGCAAGTAACATACCAATTGACAAAGGGAATTGCATACGGATTGATTGAATCCTCGACACCGTGGTTCACCCGATGATATCATCGTGGAACATGTGGGAGCCAACATGGGTATCCAGATCCCGCTGTTGGTTATTGACCGGAGAGGCGTCTCGGTCATGTCTGCATGTCTCCCGAACCCGTAGGGTCTACACACTTAAGGTCCGGTGACGCTAGGGTTGTAGAGATATATGTATGCGGAAACCCGAAAGTTGTTCGGAGTCCCGGATGAGATCCCGGACGTCACGAGAGGTTCCGGAATGGTCCGGAGGTGAAGAATTATATATAGGAAGTCCAGTTTTGGCCACCGGGAAAGTTTCGGGGTTTATCGGTATTGTACCGGGACCACCGGAAGGGTCCCGGGGGTCCACCGGGTGGGGCCACCTGTCCCGGAGGGCCCCGTGGGCTGAAAGTGGAAGGGAACCAGCCCCTAGTGGGCTGGGGCGCCTCCTTGGGCCTCCCCCCCATGCGCCTAGGGTTGGGAACCCTAGGGGGGGGGGGGGGAGTTCCCCCTTGCCTTGGGGGGCAAGGCAACCCCTTCCCCCCCCTTGGCCGCCGCCCCCCCCAACCCTAGATGGGTTTTGGCCGGCTCCCCCCTCCCAAGGGGTCCTATAAATAGTGGGGGGGAGGGAGGGCAGCATACACACAGCCTTTGGCGCCTCCCTCCTCCCCTGCAACACCTCTCTCTCGCGCGCAGAAGCTCGGCGAAGCCCTGCCAGAGAGCCGCTACATCCACCACCACGCCGTCGTGCTGTTGGATCTCCATCAACCTCTCCTCCCCCCTTGCTGGATCAAGAAAGGAGGAGACGTCGCTGCACCGTACGTGTGTTGAACGCGGAGGTGCCGTCCGTTCGGCACTCGGTCATCGGTGATTTGGATCACGGCGAGTACGACTCCGTCATCCACGTTCATTGGAACGCTTCCGCTCGCGATCTACAAGGGTATGTAGATCCACTCCTTTCCCCTCGTTGCTAGTAGACTCCATAGATGCATCTTGGTGAGCGTAGGAAAATTTTAAATTATGCTACGATTCCCAACAGTGGCATCATGAGCCAGGCCTATGCGTAGTTACTATGCACGAGTAGAACACAAAGAAGTTGTGGGCGTTGATGTTGCCAATTCTTCTTGCCGCTACTAGTCGTTTCTTTTTTCGGCGGCATTGTAGGATGAAGCGGCCCGGACCGACCTTACACGTACGCTTACGTGAGACAGGTTCCACCGACTGACATGCACTAGTTGCATAAGGTGGCTAGCGGGTGTCTGTCTCTCCTACTTTAGTCGGAACGGATTCGATGAAAAGGGTCCTTATGAAGGGTAAATAGAAATTGGCAAATCACGTTGTGGTCATACGTAGGTAAGAAATCGTTCTTGCTAGAAACCTACAAACCACGTAAAAACTTGCAACAACAATTAGAGGACGTCTAACTTGTTTTTGCAGCAAGTGATATATGTGATATGATATGGCCAGAAGATGTGATGAATGATATATGTGATGTATGAGATTGATCATATTCTTGTAATAGGAATCACGACTTGCATGTCGATGAGTATGACAACCGGCAGGAGCCATAGGAGTTGTCTTTATTATTTTGCATGACCTGCGTGTCATTGAATAACGCCATGTAATTTACTTTACTTTGTTGCTAAACGGTTAGCCATAGAAGTAGAAGTAATCGTTGGCGTGACAACTTCATGAAGACACAATGATGGAGATCATGATGATGGAGATCATGGTGTCATGCCGGTGACGAAGATGATCATGGTGTCCCGAAGATGGAGATCAAAGGAGCATGATGATATTGGCCATATCATGTCACTATTTGATTGCATGTGATGTTTATCATGTTTTTGCATCTTATTTGCTTAGTACGACGGTAGCAAGTAGGATGATCCCTTATAATAATTTCAAGAAAGTGTTCACCCTAACTGTGCACCGTTGCGAAGGTTCGTCGTTTCGAAGCACCACGTGATGATCGGGTGTGATAGATTCTTACGTTCACATACAACGGGTGTTGACGAGCCTAGCATGTACAGACATGGCCTCGGAACACACGCAATACACTTAGGTTGACTTGACGAGCCTAGCATGTACAGACATGGCCTCGGAACACGGAGGACCGAAAGGTCGAGCATGAGTCGTATAGAAGATACGATCAACATGGAGATGTTCACCGATCTTGACTAGTCCGTCTCACGTGATGATCGGACACGGCCTAGTTGAGTTCGGATCGTGTTTCACTTAGATGACCAGAGGGATGTCTATCTGAGTGGGAGTTCATTAAATAATTTGATTATATGAACTTAATTATCATGAACTTAGTCTAAATCTTTACACTATGTATTGTAGATCAAATGGCCCACGTTGTCCTCAATTTCAACGCGTTCCTAGAGAAAACCAAGCTGAAAGATGATGGCAGCAACTATACGGACTGGGTCCGGAACCTGAGGCTCATCCTCATAGTTGCCAAGAAAGATTATGTCTTAGAAGCACCGCTAGGTGAAGCACCAATCCCTGAGAACCAAGACGTTATGAACGCTTGGCAGCAGCGTGCTGATGATTACTCCCTCGTTCAGTGCGGCATGCTTTACAGCTTAGAACCGGGTCTCCAAAAGCGTTTTGAGAAACATGGAGCATACGAGATGTTCGAGGAGCTGAAACTGGTTTTTCAAGCTCATGCTCGGGTCGAGAGATATGATGTCTCCGACAAGTTCTTCAGCTGTAAAATGGAGGAGAACAGTTCTGTTAGTGAGCACATACTCAGAATGTCTGGGTTGCACAACCGCTTGTCTCAGCTGGGAGTTAATCTCCCGGATGACGCGGTCATTGACAGAATCCTCCAGTCGCTTCCACCAAGCTACAAGAGCTTTGTGATGAACTACAATATGCAGGGGATGGAAAAGACCATTCCCGAGGTATATTCCATGCTGAAATCAGCGGAAGGGGAGATCAAAAAGGAACATCAAGTGTTGATGGTGAATAAAACCACTAAGTTCAAGAAGGGCAAGGGTAAGAAGAACTTCAAGAAGGACGGCAAGGGAATTGCCGCGCCCGGTAAGCCAGTTACCGGGAAGAAGTCAAAGAATGGACCCAAGCCCGAGACTGAGTGCTTTTATTGCAAGGGAAGTGGTCACTGGAAGCGGAACTGCCCCAAATATTTAGCGGACAAGAAGAAGGCCGGCAACACCCAAGGTATATGTGATATACAAGTAATTGATGTGTACCTTACCAGTACTCGTAGTAGCTCCTGGGTATTTGATACCGGTGCGGTTGCTCATATTTGTAACTCAAATCAGGAACTACGGAATAAACGGAGACTGGCAAAAGACGAGGTGACGATGCGCGTCGGGAATGGTTCCAAGGTCGATGTGATCGCCGTCGGCACGCTACCTCTGCATCTACCCACGGGATTAGTTATAAACCTCAATAATTGTTATTTAGTGCCAGCTTTGAGCATGAACATTGTATCTGGATCTCGTTTAATTCGAGATGGCTACTCATTTAAATCTGAGAATAATGGTTGTTCTATTTATTTGAGAGATATGTTTTATGGTCATGCCCCGCTGGTCAATGGTTTATTCTTGATGAATCTCGAACGTGATGCTACACATGTTCATAGTGTGAATACCAAAAGATGTAAAGTTGATAACGATAGTCCCACATACTTGTGGCACTGCCGCCTTGGTCACATTGGTGTCAAGCGCATGAAGAAGCTCCATGCAGATGGACTTTTGGAGTCTCTTGATTACGAATCATTTGACACGTGCGAACCATGCCTCATGGGTAAGATGACCAAGACTCCGTTCTCCGGAACAATGGAGCGAGCAACCAACTTATTGGAAATCATACATACCGATGTGTGCGGTCCAATGAGCGTTGAGGCTCGCGGAGGATATCGTTATGTTCTCACTCTCACTGATGATTTAAGTAGATATGGGTATGTCTACCTAATGAAACACAAGTCTGAAACCTTTGAAAAGTTCAAGGAATTTCAGAGTGAAGTCGAGAATCAACGTGACAGGAAAATAAAATTCTTACGATCAGATCGTGGTGGAGAATATTTAAGTCACGAATTTGGTACACACTTAAGGAAATGTGGAATAGTTTCACAACTCACGCCGCCTGGAACACCTCAGAGAAATGGTGTGTCCGAACGTCGTAATCGCACTCTATTGGATATGGTGCGATCTATGATGTCTCTTACCGATTTACCGCTCTCATTTTGGGGTTATGCTTTAGAGACTGCCGCATTCACTTTAAATAGGGCACCGTCTAAATCCGTTGAGACGACACCGTATGAATTATGGTTTGGGAAGAAACCTAAGCTGTCGTTTCTAAAAGTTTGGGGATGCGATGCTTATGTCAAGAAACTTCAACCTGAAAAGCTCGAACCCAAATCGGAAAAATGCGTCTTCATAGGATACCCTAAGGAAACTATTGGGTATACCTTCTACCTCAGATCCGAAGGCAAGATCTTCGTTGCCAAGAACGGGTCCTTTCTAGAGAAGGAGTTTCTCTCGAAAGAATTGAGTGGGAGGAAAGTGGAACTTGATGAGGTGATAGTCACCCCTTCCGAGTCGGAAATAGCGCAGCGCGGGAAAATGTTCCTGTGGTGCCTACACCGACGGGGGAGGAAGTTAATGATGATGATCATGAAGCTTCGGATCAAGTTGCCACTGAACTTCGTAGGTCCACAAGGACACGTTCCGCACCAGAGTGGTACGGCAACCCTGTCCTGGAAATCATGTTGTTAGACAACGGTGAACCTTCGAACTATGAAGAAGCGATGGCGGGCCCGGATTCCGACAAATGGCTAGAAGCCATGAAATCCGAGATAGAATCCATGTATGAAAACAAAGTATGGACTTTGACTGACTTGCCCGATGAGCGGCGAGCCATAGAAAACAAATGGATCTTTAAGAAGAAGACGGACGCAGATGGTAATGTGACCATCTACAAAGCTCGACTTGTCGCTAAGGGTTATCGACAAGTTCAAGGGGTTGACTACGATGAGACTTTCTCACCCGTAGCGAAGCTGAAGTCCGTCCGAATCATGTTAGCAATTGCCGCATACTATGATTATGAGATATGGCAGATGGACGTCAAAACGGCATTCCTTAACGGCTTCCTTAAGGAAGAGTTGTATATGATGCAGCCGGAAGGTTTTGTCGATCCTAAGAATGCTAACAAAGTATGCAAGCTCCAGCGCTCAATCTATGGGCTGGTGCAAGCATCTCGGAGTTGGAACATTCGCTTTGATGAGATGATCAAAGCGTTTGGGTTTACACAGACTTATGGAGAAGCCTGTGTTTACAAGAAAGTGAGTGGGAGCTCTGTAGCATTTCTCATATTATATGTGGATGACATATTATTGATGGGAAATGATATAGAATTCTTGGAAAGTATAAAGGCCTATTTGAATAAATGTTTTTCAATGAAGGACCTTGGAGAAGCTGCTTATATATTAGGCATCAAGATCTATAGAGATAGATCAAGACGCCTCATTGGTCTTTCACAGAGTACATACCTTGACAAGATATTGAAGAAGTTCAGTATGGATCAGTCCAAGAAGGGGTTCTTGCCTGTATTGCAAGGTGTGCAATTGAGCACGGCTCAATGCCCGACCACGGCAGAAGATATAGAAGAGATGAGTGTCATCCCCTATGCCTCGGCCATAGGGTCTATTATGTATGCCATGCTGTGTACCAGACCTGATGTAAACCTTGCCGTAAGTTTGGTAGGAAGGTACCAAAGTAATCCCGGCAAGGAACACTGGACAGCGGTCAAGAATATCCTGAAGTACCTGAAGAGGACTAAGGATATGTTTCTCGTCTATGGAGGTGACGAAGAGCTCGTCGTAAAGGGTTACGTCGACGCTAGCTTCGACACAGATCCGGATGACTCGAAGTCACAGACCGGATACGTGTATATTTTGAATAGAGGAGCAGTAAGCTGGTGCAGTTGCAAGCAAAGCGTCGTGGCGGGATCTACATGTGAAGCGGAATACATGGCAGCCTCGGAGGCAGCACAGGAAGCAGTCTGGATGAAGGAGTTCATTACCGACCTAGGGGTGATTCCCAATGCGTCGGGCCCAATGACTCTCTTCTGTGACAACACTGGAGCTATTGCCCTTGCGAAGGAGCCCAGGTTTCACAGGAAGACCAGGCATATCAAGCGTCGCTTCAACTCCATTCGTGAAAGTGTTCAAAATGGAGACATAGATATTTGTAAAGTACACACGGACCTGAATGTAGCAGATCCGTTGACTAAACCTCTCCCTAGGGCAAAACATGATCAACACCAGGACGCAATGGGTGTTCGATTCATCACAATGTAACTAGATTATTGACTCTAGTGCAAGTGGGAGACTGTTGGAAATATGCCCTAGAGGCAATAATAAATGGTTATTATTATATTTCTGTGTTCATGATAATAGTCTTTTATTCATGCTATAATTGTATTGTCCGGAAATCGTAATACATGTGTGAATACATAGACCACAACCTGTCCCTAGTAAGCCTCTAGTTGACTAGCTCGTTGATCAACAGATAGTCATGGTTTCCTGACTATGGACATAGGATGTCATTGATAACGGGATCACATCATTAGGAGAATGATGTGATGGACAAGACCCAACTTAAGCATAGCATAAAAGATCGTGTAGTTTCGTTTGCTAGAGCTTTTCCAGTGTCAAGTATCTTTTCCTTAGACCATGAGATCGTGCAACTCCCGGATACCGTAGGAGTGCTTTGGGTGTGCCAAACGTCACAACGTAACTGGGTGACTATAAAGGTGCATTACGGGTATCTCCGAAAGTGTCTGTTGGGTTGGCACGGATCGAGACTGGGATTTGTCACTCCGTGTAAACGGAGAGGTATCTCTGGGCCCACTCGGTAATGCATCATCATAATGAGCTCAATGTGACTAAGGCGTTAGTCACGGGATCATGCATTGCGGTACGAGTAAAGAGACTTGCCGGTAACGAGATTGAACAAGGTATTGGGATACCGACGATCGAATCTCGGGCAAGTAACATACCGATTGACAAAGGGAATTGCATACGGATTGATTGAATCCTCGACACCGTGGTTCACCCGATGATATCATCATGGAACATGTGGGAGCCAACATGGGTATCCAGATCCCGCTGTTGGTTATTGACCGGAGAGGCGTCTCGGTCATGTCTGCATGTCTCCCGAACCCGTAGGGTCTACACACTTAAGGTCCGGTGACGCTAGGGTTGTAGAGATATATGTATGCGGAAACCCGAAAGTTGTTCGGAGTCCCGGATGAGATCCCGGACGTCACGAGAGGTTCCGGAATGGTCCGGAGGTGAAGAATTATATATAGGAAGTCCAGTTTTGGCCACCGGGAAAGTTTCGGGGTTTATCGGTATTGTACCGGGACCACCGGAAGGGTCCCGGGGGTCCACCGGGTGGGGCCACCTGTCCCGGAGGGCCCCGTGGGCTGAAAGTGGAAGGGAACCAGCCCCTAGTGGGCTGGGGCGCCTCCTTGGGCCTCCCCCCATGCGCCTAGGGTTGGGAACCCTAGGGGGGGGGAGTTCCCCCTTGCCTTGGGGGGCAAGGCAACCCCTTCCCCCCCCCTTGGCCGCCGCCCCCCCAACCCTAGATGGGTTTTGGCCGGCTCCCCCCTCCCAAGGGGTCCTATAAATAGTGGGGGGGAGGGAGGGCAGCATACACACAGCCTTTGGCGCCTCCCTCCTCCCCTGCAACACCTCTCTCTCGCGCGCAGAAGCTCGGCGAAGCCCTGCCAGAGAGCCGCTACATCCACCACCACGCCGTCGTGCTGTTGGATCTCCATCAACCTCTCCTCCCCCCTTGCTGGATCAAGAAAGGAGGAGACGTCGCTGCACCGTACGTGTGTTGAACGCGGAGGTGCCGTCCGTTCGGCACTCGGTCATCGGTGATTTGGATCACGGCGAGTACGACTCCGTCATCCACGTTCATTGGAACGCTTCCGCTCGCGATCTACAAGGGTATGTAGATCCACTCCTTTCCCCTCGTTGCTAGTAGACTCCATAGATGCATCTTGGTGAGCGTAGGAAAATTTTAAATTATGCTACGATTCCCAACACGACTTAGAGGCATAACCGCATAGTGGTTTTGCCGCAAGAAGGGTCATCTTCACACAATCCCATGTAATGAACAAGAATGGGATAAAGAGTTGGCTTACAATCGCCACTTCACACAATACATAAATATCATCATACATCATCCAAAATACAAACATATAGACCGACTACGGTCAAAATCCAGATGAAAATAAGACAACCCCAAATGCTAGATCCCCGATCGTCCCAACTGGGCTCCACTACTGATCATCAGGAAAAGACACATAGTAACGACCACGTTCCTCGTCGAACTCCCACTTGAGATCGACGCCATCATCTGCACTGGCATCGTCGGCACCTGCAACTGTTTTGGTAGAATCTGTGAGTCAAGGAGACTCCGCAATCTCACACCCACGAGATCAAGACTATTTAAGCTCATAGGAAAGGATGGATGTAAAGAGGTGGAGGTCCTGAACACACGGCGAGAAGAGAAGCAATGGAACGGCCGTCATCTAGAAATGACCAAGAAGAGCTCCTGAACACCTACTTATGTCAAGCATAACTCAGACCGTGTTCACTTCCCGGACTCCGCCGAGAAGAGACCATCACGGCTACTCACGCAGTTGATGTATTTTACTTGGGTCAAGTGACAAGTTATCTACAACCGGACATTAACAAATTCCCATCTGCCTCATAACCGCGAGCACGGCTTTCGAAAGATAATACCCTGCAGGGGTGTCCCAACTTAGCCCATCATAAGCTCTCACGGTCAACGAAGGATAAACCTTCTCCCGGAAAGACCCGATCAGTCTCGGAATCCCGGTTTACAAGACATCTCGACAATGGTAAAACAAGACCAGCAAAGCCGCCCGAATGTGCCGACAAATCCCGATAGGAGCTGCACATATCTCGTTCTCAGGGCACACCGGATAAGTCAAGCTATGAGTAAAACCAGACCTCGAGTTTCCCCGAGGTGGCCCCGCAGGCTGCTCGGTTCGGACCAACACTCGAAGGAGCACTGGCCCGGGGGGGGGGTTAAAATAAGATGACCCTCGGGCTCGCGAAAACCCGGGGGAAAAGGCTTAGGCGGCAAATAGTAAAACCAAAGGTTGGGCCTTGCTGGAGGAGTTTTATTCAAGGCGAACTGTCAAGGGGGTCCCATAAATCACCCGACCGTGTAAGGAACGCAAACTCAAGGAACATAATCCCGGTATAACAGTAACTAGGGCGGCAAGAGTGGAACAAAACACCAGGCATAAGGCCGAGCCTTCCACCCTTTACCAAATATATAGATGCATTAATTAAATAAGAGATATTGTGATATCCCAACATATCCATGTTCCGACATGGAACAAACTTCAACTTCACCTGCAACTAGCAACGCTATAAGAGGGGCTGAGCAAAAGCGGTAACTTAGCCAAACAACGGTTTGCTAGGAAAGGATGGTTAGGGGCTGACATGGCTAAAATGGGAGACATGATATAGCAAGTGATAGGTAGCGAGCATGGCAATAGAGCGAACAACTAGCATAGCAAAGATAGAAGTGATTTCGAGGGGTGGTCATCTTGCCTGCAAGGTTCTCAGAGTTGTCGAAAGCTTGATCCTCGTAAGCGTACTCGACAGGTTCCTCGTTCACGAACTCGTCTCCCGGCTCTACCCAAGACAAGAACACAAGACAAACGGAACCACAATCAACAACGAGAAATGCGCAAGCAACATGATGCAAAACATGTATGATATGCAAGATATGATATGCGATGCATATGCGTGCTCCGGAAGGAAAATGATGAACATGGCAGTAACTTGGCAAACCAAGCATGCCACTGGAAAGATGAGATGATTTCGGTCGAAATCGATATAAAGATCCACCGGATCGGATGCACGGTTTGCAAATGGCAAGCAAAACAAGAATGACACGAATCTGCGATAAACAGCAAGATAGCACTTAAAATGCAACAAGAAACAATGCTACAGCACCCCAATATAGCAACAAAGCACATGGCAGTAATCTACAGGAGATGCTTGACAAAAGATGAACACTGAGCTACGGCTAGTTCACAACATATCAAGCTCAAACAAGCATGGCAAAAGTGCAAAAGATTACAGGTTCACAGACTTGGTGAAAAACTGGACATGGCAGAAATCAGCATCAGGTAGCAATGTTCAGAGCACGAAATCAATATGCTACAGGAACTTAACATAGCAAAACAAGGCATAGTAGTGTTCTACTAACAGCACATGACAAAAGTCCCTTACTGACCATAAGACAAAAAGGACCAGAAGATATGATGGCAAGCATGTAAACATAGCAAGTTTCGTTAACAGGTTTCAGACTTAGCGGAAAACAGAGCACGGCAGAAATATTAATATGTAGGCCTCTTTGTGAGCTTGATGCACTCACTACAGAGCAATGCATGACAAAACAAGCATACCTACAGCAAGATGGCATATTTGTGAAGCTATCCATGGCAAGAACAATTGCAGAGCATGTATGGACCAACTACAATAAGCTTGGCAAAAATGCATGTCATGTTAAGAATCTGCCAGAAATATTTTATAGCAAAAGTAGAGCAAAATTGAGTCATGCTATGGCACTCCATAATTGCAAACAATTGCAGGAATGGATCAATTACGACTATAACTACAAAACATCCTTACTGAACATCTCCAAAATATGCATGGATCTCTCTGTAGCATCAAGTTTACATGGCAACAAAATTACAGCAGACAAGGACTTAGAGAAATCACTAAGTCCGTGAAATCAGAAATATTACGGGGCCTACTTTGCATGCTTGTGCTAGTCACCACAAAGATCACAAAAATACATGGACTATACCACTGGAAAGATGGCATGGCATACTTCAAAACACATGTAGAGCTCATGCTCAAAAGATGCACAGATTAAATGATACAAAAATGACAAATCTCCAAGTTCTGATAAGAACCAGAGAATAACAGCAACTAGCCCTCTTCCAACAGAGATTTGGGCATCAAGATGACCTCTAAAGAACATGGTGCAATTGAACAAAATGAAGAGCATCACGAGACGAACAATTTGACATATTACACGCGCGAATCGGAGCTACATGCAAGAAGTTATCGCATCACGAACAAGTGCACATGCTGGAAATATATCAAGACTTGGAAAAAAACGGAAGCGAGGGAAGTCAAGGGGGGCCTACCGAACTGGATCTGGCGATGCTCGAGCTCGTCGCCGGCGGGAGAGAAGAGGAGGCGCGCGGCCGGAGAGGAGAGGTCAGAGAGGGCGAGGCGACGGCGGCGGGGCACGGTGCGCGGCGGCGGGGATGGCCGCGGCGGCGGGCCCCGCGGGCGGCGGTGGCGCGCACCCCGGCGCGGCGGCGGCGGCGCGGGTGGCCGGCGGGAGGCGCGGCGCGGAGGATCCACGAGCTGGGCGGCGACGGAGTTCATGCCGGGCGGGCCGGCGTCGGCCTGCGGGCTTCGGCGGCGGGCGACGGCGAGCTTGCCACGTGTCGATCTGCGATTGGCCGGGCGGCGCGGCGGACGTTGTCCGGCCGGAGCGGACGCGTCCGGCGCGGCGCGGAGGGAGAGGGTTAGGGTTTCGTCTGCGTATGTAATTCGGGATGCCCACATATTTATAGGTAGAGGGAGCTAGGAGACTCCAAATGAGGTGCGGTTTTCTCCCACACGATCGTGATCGAACGACCTAGAGCATGGAAGAGAGTTTGGTGGGTTTTGGGCTGATTTTAGAGGGGTTTTTTGCTGGATACTCAAATGGACTTTGCGGATGCCCGGTTAACCGTTGGAGTACCAAACGACCTCTGAATGGAACGAAATTTGACCGGTAGACTCCGGGTGGTATATTAAGGCCACTCGACAAGCCTCGGTCCATTCCGAGAAAGTTTGACACACGCACACGAAAGAAAACAAGAGGGGTGCACCGGAGGAGATAGGAGCGCCGGATTGGAAAACGGACAACGGGGAAAATGCTCGAATGCATGAGACGAACACGTATGCGAATGCAAAGCACATGATGTCATGATATAAAAATGCATGACATGACAAAATACAAAACAAAAGACAAAACCCGACAACGGAGGGAAAAACATATCACATAGCCGAAAATGGCAAGATTCGGAGTTACAAATATGGCAAGTTACATGCGGGGTGTTACAAGGGGGAGGCCGACTCCCCCTTCCTTTTCTCTCCCAAGGCATGCAGCCAGGGAGGGGGGCACCAGCCCCTTGTGGGCTGGTGTGCTCCTCTCTTTTGGCCCATATGGCCCATTAACCTCCCGGGGCTTCCCGGAACCCCTTCTGGTGATCCGATGATTACTTGGTACACTCCGAAACCTTTCTGGTGACCAAATAACATAGTCCTATATATCAATCTTTACCTCCGGACCATTCCGGAGCTCCTCGTCATGTCCGTGAGCTCATCCGGGCCTCCGAATAACATTCGGTCACCAAATCACATAACTCATATAATACTATATCATCAACGGACGTTATGCGTGTGGACCCTACGGGTTCAAGAATGATGTAGACATGACCGAGATGCATCTCCGGTCAATAACCAATAGCGTAACCTGGATGCCCGTATTAGTTCATACATATTATACAAAGATCTTTATCGGTTGAACCTTATGAATTCATACGTAATCCCCTTTGTCTGTCGGTATGTTACTTGCCCAAGATTCGATCGTCGGTATCTTCATACCTAGTTCAATCTCGTTACCTGCAAGTCTCTTTACGCGTTCTGTAATACACCATCTCGCAAATAACTCCTTAGTCACTTTGCTTGCAAGCTTCTTGTGATGTGTATTAACGAGAGGGCCCAGAGATACCTCTCCGATACACGGAGTGACAAATCCTAATCTCGATCTATGCTAACTCAACAGACACCTTCGGAGATACAGGTAGAGCATCTTTATGATCACCCAGTTACGTTGTGAGATTTGAGAGCACACAAGGTATTTCTACGGTATCTAGGAGTTGCATGATCTCATAGTCGAAGGAATATGTATTTGACATTAAGAAAGCAATATCAATAAACTGAACGATCATATGCTAAGCTAACAGACGGGTCTTGTCCATCACATCATTCCCCTAATGATGTGATCCCATTATCAAGTGACAACACATGTCTATGTTTAGGAAACATTAACCATGTTTGATCAACGAGCTAGTCTAGTAGAGGCTCACAAGGGACCCAGTATATTGTTTATGTATCCACACAACTATTTAAGTTTCTGATCAATACAATTCTAGCATGAATAATAAACCTTTATCATGAATAAGGAAATATAATAATAAAAACTTTATTATTGCCTCTAGGGCATATTTCCATCAGTCTCCCACTTGCACTAGAGTCAGTAACCTAGATTACATTGTAATGAATCTAACACCCATGGAGTCTTGGTGCTGAACATGTTTTGCTCGCGGAGGAGGCTTAGTCAACGGGTCTGTTACATTCAGATCTGGATCTATTTTGCAAATTTCTATGTCTCCATCCTTGACCTTTTCACGAATGGAGTTGAAGCGTCTCTTGATGTGTTTGGTTCTCTTATGAAACCTAGATTCCCTCGCTAAGGCAATTGCTCTAGTGTTGTCACAAAAGATTTTCATTGGACCCGATGCACTGGGTATTACACCCAGATCGGATATGAACTCCTTCATCGAGACTCCTTCATGCGTTGCTTCCGAAGCAGCTATGTAATCCACTTCGCACGTAGATCTCGCCACGACGCTCTGCTTGGAACTGCACCAACAGACAGCTCCACCATTCTATACAAATACATATCCGGTTTGTGACTTAGAGTCATCCGGATCAGTGTCGAAGCTAGCATTGACGTAACCATTTACGGCGATCTCTTCACCACCTCCATAAACAAGAAACATATCCTTGGTCCTTTTCAGGTACTTTAGGATGTTCTTGACCGCTGTCCAGTGATCCACTCCAGGATTACTTTGGTACCTCCCTGCCAAACTTATGGCAAGGCACACATCAGGTCTGGTACACAACGTAGCATACATGATAGAACCCATGGTTGAGGCATAGGGAATGACTTTCATTTTATCTCTATCTTCTGCCGTGGTCGGCCATTGAGTCTGACTCAATTTCACACCTTGTAACACAGGAAAGAACCCTTTCTTTGACTGATCTATTTTGAACTTCTTCAAAACTTTGTCAAGGTATGTGCTTTGTGAAATTCCTATTAAGCATCTCGATCTATCCCTATAGATCTTGATTCCCAATATATAAGCAGCTTCACCAAGGTCTTTCATTGAAAAATTCTTATTCAAGTATCCATTTATGCTATCCGGAAATTCTATATCATTTCCAATCAACAATATGTCATCCACATATCATAAATGCTACAGAGCTCCCATTCACTTTCTTGTAGATACAGGCTTCATCATAAGTCTGTATAAAACCATATGCTTTGATCACATCATCAAAGCGTATATTCCAACTCCGAGATGCTTGCACCAGTCCATAGATGGATCGCTAGAGCTTGCACACTTTGTTAGCACATTTGGGATCGAAAAAACCTTCTAGTTGCACCATATACAAATATTCTTGAAGAAATCCATTAAGGAATGCAGTTTTGACGTCCATTTGCCAGATTTCATAATTATAAAATGCGGCAATTGCTAACATGATTCAGAAAGACTTAAGCATCACTACGGGTGAGAAAGTCTCATCGTAGTCAATCCCTTGAACTTGTCGAAAACCTTTTGCGACAAGTCGAACTTTGTAGACAGTGACGTTACCATCAGTGTATGTCTTCTTCTTGAAGATCCATTTATTCTCAATGGCTTGCCGGTCATCGGGAAAATCCACCAAAGTCCATACTTTGTTGTAATACATGGACCCTACCTCAGATTTCATGGCCTCAAGCCATTTATCGGAATCTGGGCTCATCATAGCTTCTTCATAGTTCGTAGGTTCGCCATGGTCTAATAACATGACTTCCAGGACAGGATTACCGTACCACTCTGGTGCAGAATGTGTTCTGGTCGACCTACAAGGTCCAGTAGTAACTTGATCCAAAGTTTCATGATCATCATCATTATATACCTCTCTAGTTGGTGTAGGCATCACGGGAATGGTTTACTCTGATGTGCTACTTTCCAATTCGGGAGAAGGTACAATTACCTCATCAAGTTCTACTTTCCTCCCACTCACTTCTTTCGAGAGAAACTCCTTCTCTAGAAAGGACCCATTCTTGGCAACAAAGATCTTTGCCTTCGGATATGTAGTAGAAGGTGTACCCAATAGTTTTCTTAGGGTATCCTATGAAGACGCACCTCTCCGATTTGGGTTCGAGCTTATCAAGATGAAGCCTTTTGACATAAGTGTCGCATCCCCAAACTTTAAGAAATGATAGCTTAGGTTTCTTGCCAAACCATAGTTCATATGGTGTCGTCTCAACGGATGTCGGAGTAAATGGCCAGGGGTAGCCTAACCGACTCCCCCTGGCTCTTTGAAAAATTATCAGGCCATTCAAGCCTTCAGGCATACAAAGCATAGGGCCGCCTTCCCCCGGCCGGCTATCCCCAGGGCCGACTCCCAGAAGCCGGCCATGAAGAAAGCCGGCTCCCAGAAGCCGGCCAAGACTGCACCCACTAAGACTGTACACACATAACGGCGATAGGATGGGGCGTGGCCGCAGTACAACCCACTACCCCCGAATCCCGGAACAGGCATGGCCACAGGGCGCCGTACGGGCCAGCCATCCCCCGTCCGGCGTGGCGCTGTAGCCGTGTTGGCCTCGATGTCACCCACGATAGGCGCCAGTACGGCCCGTAGGCGGCGGGCCCCTTTTGCCAGAGAGACACCCGAAGGCGGCCTGGCCTCCTCTAGTCCGCCAGGGTGTGGCCGGCTCCCAATAGTCGGCTACCTCCCTCCCTCGAAACATGTGCCTCATTAAGGAGACAAGACGAGGTAAGGCTACAGTGAGAGTCCGCAAGGCGGCGACACTGTAGCCACGCTTACCTCAACAAAGCTCGTGTCATCAGAGGCGAGGCAACAGTAACCAGCCGCCGACAAAGCCCCCAAGCGGTGGGGCCGGCCTGTCGACCAAGAGGCCGGCAGCTGGCGGGACCCACTAGTCGGCGGGCCCCAATGACAGGCGGAGAAGCCGGCGTGCATAGACGCTGACGGCTGGGACCCGCGCCCAGCCGGATTACCATTGTACCCCTGGGGGGTAGGCCTATATAAACCCCCCGGGACACCCATGCAAAGGGTTGATCTCATAGAATTCCACACACCACATAGAGAGAAAAGGAGAGCTAGCCTTGCCCTTCTTCTTCCTCTAGCCAAACAGCTCAAGGAGCGCTTGTAGCTACTTGTATTGATCTAGTGATCATGTGGAGACCCCGCAGAGCAGGACTAGGGGTGTTATCTCCACGGAGAGCCCCGAACCTGGGTAAGATCCGCCGGCGTGCATGTCTTCGCCTCATCCCGTTTCCAGGCACCGGCGATGTTTTACTGGCTCCCACTATGATAAGCCATCCGTTGGCATATGTCGCACCTACCACCCGACATTTGGCGCCCACCGTGGGGCCAGGTGCACCATCGTCCGGAGACCTGTTCTGGACGGGAACCCTTTTTCTCCCCCACGAGCGCAGCTAGCCTGCTGCGCCCGATGGCACTTGCCCCGACGTGCTGCTAGGCGTCGACGACGCCTGTGCAGCGAGCTGCCTCGCCGATCTTCTTGGCGAGACTCACATCTCTGACGAGCCCGCGTCCGACGCGGGCACGCACTGCCCCGAGAGCCGCCTCGTCAGCCTCCTCGACCAGCTTCACGTCTCCAGCGAGCTTGCTGTGGACTTGGAGTCGGTCGGCTCCACCGACCCGATGCTTGTCGACTCCGACACGACATCGCTCGATGCCTACCCCTCCGATGTGGTAGTCTTTGACGACCCTCTCCCTCGAGCTGACAGCGGCAGTAGTGCTGTCACTGAGGTGCTGGTCATCAGCCACGTCGCCGACTCGGGCGAGAACGCCCACGACGCCCTACAAGCAGCGATGCATGACTTATCCATCCCCATCCCGGCCGACGCCGACGCCGAGACCCTGGAGGGACGCCGCCTCGCCCTCATCGCGGAGGGCCAGAAGATAGCCTCCATGAGACGCCTCACCGAGGCTCACTAGCGCGAAGTCGATCGCGCCGCCTTTGGTACGCCGCCTCATGGTGGGCCGAGCCGAGCCGGCCTCATCAAGAAGCGCGGCGCGGCCATCGCCAGCATGCTGGGGGCAGACCGCCCCGTCTACGCCACACCGCTCGAGAATCTGCGAGCCGCTCAGGCGGCCGCACAAGAGCTGAATGGGCTGGGGGCTGATGAGCTCCCCTACATGACAAGGCGCATCCAGCAGCTGATCGACGCGGTCGCAGAACGGCATGAAGCCGGCGCCCGCGCTGAGAGTCCTCCCCCACGCCGAGAGCACGCCGCGACATCCCGGTCGCCGACTGCGACCGGCGCCCGTGCAAGGAAAGACAAGGAGCCGGCTGCTAGCCGCAGCCGGACTCGAATCACCATCGAGTGCGACGCGGAAGGCCGCCCTCGAGCAGTGGAGCGCAAAGGCAATCCGCCTCCTCCCCCGCCTCATGGGGAGAGACATCCCACCCCGCCGCCTGTCACACATCCGACTCTCGGTGGCCGACTAGGCCACCGCGAAGGAGTCGGCAAGAACGACGCCCGTCACCGGATCGACCGGCTAGCTCGATCCCTGGTGCTAGAAGAAGAAGACGATGTCGGCCCGCCATGCTTTGGCCCCCGCATCCGCGACGAGCCCTTCCCCAATGGGTTCTCGGTCCCCAGAGACACGCCCAAGTACAACGGCTCTGTGAAGCCGGAAGATTGGCTCATCGACTACTCTACTGCTGTCAGCATAGCGAACGGCAACAGGCGCGTAGCCGTGAAGTACGTCCCTCTCATGCTGCAGGGCACGGCACGCACCTGGCTCAACAGCCTCAAGCCCTTCAGCGTCAACAGCAGCCTGGACTTCACGGAAGTCTTCGTCCGCAACTTCACCAGCACGTACAAGCGGCCTCCCAAGCCCCGCCAGCTCTCCTTATGCGTCCAAGGGCCCAGCGAGTCGACCCGCGACTACCTCACGCGGTGGGCCGAGCTCCGCAACTCCTGCGAGGGGGTGCACGAGGTTCAAGTCATCGAATACTTCACCGCCGGGTGCCGAGAGGGCACCCTCCTCAAGCACCGACTCCTCTGCGACGAGCCGGCTACCCTCGACGAGCTGCTGGTCATTGCAGACAAGTACGCCACGGCCGACTCCTCGATGAAGACCGAGTTACGAGTGGACGCCTCTGGAAAGGTGCTCGCTCCGGCTCCTAAGACACCGGCTGGCGACCCCAATCGGCGCCCCTACCATAACGACTACAAGCGCAAGGCCCCTATGCCGCCTTCCACCAGCCGGCAGGTGGCCACAGTCGAAGATGAGCAGCCCGAAGAGCGGCCCGCTCCCAAGAAGAAGGGCGGTAGGCCGGCTTGGCAGCCGGCCTTCTCCTACGAGCAGACTCTCGATGCCCCTGCAAGTTCCACAGCGGCGCGAAGCCGTCCAACCACACGACCCGAAAGTGCCACTGGCTCACCCGGATCTCCAAGGGCGAGGGGCTGGTGCCGCCTCCGCCTCCCGGCCCGCCGCCTCCAGCCCCCCAGCAGCAGGCTGCTCGACCAGCAGTCGGAGCCATCCAAGATGAGTTCCCTGATGAACACGCCGCCTACGTCGTCTTCACAAGCCAAGTTGAAGACAAGCGCAGCCGGCGCCGACAGCACCAAAAGGTCAACGCGGTCGCCTCCAGCAACCCCGAGTTCATGCATTGGTCCGAAAGGCCTATCAACTAGAGCCGGGCCGATCACCCATAGGTGATGCCATCCCCTGGCTCCTACGCATTGGTGTTGGATGTCACCCTCGCAATGGAGAGGCGGGCTGCCCGATTCTCCCGTGTTCTGATTGATGGCGGAAGCAGTATCAACATACTGTACCGCGATACCATGGAGAAGTTGAACCTCAAGGCGAAGCAGCTCATGCCAAGCCGGACCGTGTTCCATGGCATCGTACCCGGCCTGTCCTGTTCCCCGATCGGCAAGATCAAGATGGATGTTCTCTTAGGAGACAAGGATCACTTTCGCCGAGAAGCAATCTGGTTCGAGGTAGTGGATCTGGAAAGCCCTTACCAATCCTTGCTCGGCCGACCTGCTCTGGCCAAGTTCATGGCTGTGCCCCACTACGCCTACCTGAAGATGAAGAAGCCGAGCTTGAAGGGAATCATCACTGTAGCCGGCGACTACAAGAAGTCCATCGAGTGCGCCACAGCCAGCAGCCGGCTGGCCGAGTCCCTCGTAGTGGCAGAAGAGAAGAAGATGCTGGAGCGAGTTGTGGCCATGGCCGGCAAGCAGCCGGCCTTGTCCCCCAACCCCAAGGAATATGATGCGCATGGCTCCTTCCAGCCGGCCAAGGAGACGAAGAAGATACCTCTGGACCCAGAGAATCCAGAGAGGTTTGCAGTCATTGGTGCAAACCTGGACAGTAAATAGGAAGGCGAGCTCGTCGACTTCCTCCGTGAGAATCGAGACATCTTTGCATGGTCCCCAAAGGACATGCCGGGTGTTCCGAAGGATTTCGCCGAGCACAAGTTACACGTCCAAGCGGACGCGAAGCTGGTCAAGTAGCCTCTCCGCCGACTGTCAGAAGAGAAAAGAAGAATCGTAGGAGAAGAGATAGCCCGGCTCCTTGCCGCCGGCTTTATTATGGAAGTGTTTTTCCCAGAGTGGCTTGCCAACCCAGTCTTGGTGTTGAAGAAGAACAACAAATGGCGTATGTGTATAGACTACACTAGCCTCAACAAGGCCTGCCCCAAAGATCCGTTTGCTCTGCCACGGATTGATCAAGTAATAGACTCCACAGCCGGATGCGAGCTGTTGAGTTTCTTGGATGCCTACTCAGGATACCACCAGATTAAGTTAGACCCAGCAGACCGCCTGAAGACCGCCTTCATCACACCATTCGGAGCTTTCTGTTACCTGACTATGACATTCGGCTTGAGGAATGCCGGTGCCACTTTTCAGCGTTGCATGCAGAAATGCCTCCTCAAGCAACTCGGCAGAAATGCCCACGTCTACGTACACGATATCGTGGTGAAGACAGAGAAACGCGGCACCCTTCTGAAAGACCTCAAAGAAACATTTGCCAACTTGCGCCAATTGCAGATCAAGCTCAACCCTGAGAAATGCGTGTTCGGAGTACCAGCCGGCCAGCTTCTAGGCTTTCTGGTCTTCGAACGCGGCATTGAGTGCAACCCTATGAAGATCAAAGCCATTGAAAGAATGGAGATTCCCACCAAGTTGCGAGACGTGCAGAAGTTCACTGGGTGTCTGGCCTCCCTAAACCGCTTTATCACCCGCCTAGGAGAGAAGGCTCTCCCCTTGTACCGACTCATGAAGAAATCCACTCATTTCGAGTGGAATGACCAAGCAGACCAAGCCTTCCATGAGTTGAAGAAGATGCTGACCACTCCACCTGTCCTGGCGGCGCCGACTGAGAAGGAGCCCATGCTCCTCTACATTGCCGCAACTAGCCGAGTGGTCAGTACAGTTATCGTGGTTCAGCGCCCAGAAGAAGGCCGAGCCCAGCTAGTCCAGAGGCCGGTGTATTATCTAAGTGAAGTACTGTCCAGCTCAAAGCAAAACTACCCACACTACCAGAAGATGTGCTATGGAGTGTACTTCGCCGCCAAGAAGCTGAAGCCCTACTTTCAAGGGCATCCCATCACGGTCGTATGCACCGCCTCGCTTGCCGAGATCATAGGCAGCCGGGATGCATCCGGCCGGGTGGCTAAATGGGCCATTGCGCTGGCGCCTTACACAATCTTCTACCAGCCCCGCACCGCCATCAAGTCCCATGCATTGGCCGACTTCCTCGCCGACTGGGCCGAGACCCAGTACCTACCGCCGGCTCCCGACTCTACTCATTGGCGGATGCACTTTGACGGGTCCAAGATGCGCACCGGCTTGGGAGCCGGCATCGTCCTCACCTCTCCCAAAGGCGACAAGCTTAGATACACGCTGCAAATCCACTTTGCCGCCTCCAACAACGTGGCGGAATATGAGGCGCTCATACACGGGCTCCGGCTAGCCAAAGAGCTCGGCATACGCCGGATCCTGTGTTATGGCGACTCAGACTTGGTGGTCCAGCAGTCATCTGGCGACTGGGACGCCAAGGTTGCAAACATGGCGAGCTATCGATTCCTCGTCCAGCAGATCAGTGCGTAGTTTGAAGGGTGCGAGTTCCTTCACGTACCACGGGCCGACAACGACCAAGCAGATGCCCTGGCACGAATCGGCTCCACCCGACAGGCTATACCAACCGGTGTCTCTCTCCAGCGCCTCCTCAAACCGTCTATCAAGCCGTCTCCAGAGTCGGACTCCATCTTCGTACTGCCCGCCCCTGATGCAGCCGGACCCGACTGGAGGAACCCAGCAGGCGGCTCGGGGACTTCGACAAGCGGCCCGGGGACTGCCGTAATCGCACCCGGCTCGGGGACTTCAGAACCCGGCCCGGGGACTTCAGCAGTCGGCACGGGGACTGCAGCGACACAAGAAGCGGTGGCCGACTCCAACTCTCCACCACCCAACCCACCCACCCGAGTCACAGTGGCCGTAGTAACAGTAGGAGAAGTCACAGATCCATCATGGGCCCAGCCCATCCTCAACTTCCTAGTTAACAGAGAGCTGCCGACTGATGAGATCTCGGCAAGACTAGTGCAACGCCGAGCCGGAGCATATGCGATAATAAACAGAGAACTTGTCAAGCGCAGCGTCACTGGAGTCTTCCAGCGCTGCGTCGAGCCAGAGAAGGGTGTAGCAATCCTCAAGGATATCCACCAAGGCGAATGCGGCCACCACGCAGCCTCAAGATCACTTGTGGCCAAAGCTTTCCGCCATGGTTTCTTCTGGCCGACTGCTTTGGAAGATGCCAAAGAGATAGTCAAATGCTGCAAAGGATGCCAAGTCTTCAGTTCCAAGCAACACCTGCCGGCTTCTGCACTCAAGACCATCCCCCTCACCTGGCCCTTTGCCGTCTGGGGGCTGGACATGGTGGGCCCATTCAAGACAGCCCGCGGTGGCTTGACACATCTGCTTGTCGCCGTGGACAAATTTACCAAGTGGATCGAAGCGAAGCCGATCAAGAAGCTGAACGGGCCGACTGCCGTGACATTCATTGCCGACATCACTACTCGGTATGGCGTGCCGCACAACATCATCACCGACAACGGCACAAACTTTGCCACGGGAGCACTGGCACGTTTCTGCGCGACACAGGGCATCCAACTGGACTTAGCATCCGTTGCCCACCCGCAGTCAAATTGCCAGGTCAAGCGAGCAAACGGCCTCATCCTCTCCGGCATCAAGCCCCGACTGGTCGTACCACTGGAGTGCTCGGCCGGCTGCTGGCTCGACGAGCTGCCGGCTGTCCTCTGGAGTCTGCGTACTACCCCAAACAAGTCACCGGCTTCACTCCGTTCTTCCTTGTGTATGGTGCCGAGGCTTTCATCCCAACTGACATCGAGTTCAAATCGCCTCGGGTCACCATGTACACGGAGGCAGAGGCCAAAGAAGCACGAGAAGACGGCGTTGACCTGCTGGAAGAAGGCCGGCTGTTAGCACTCAGCCGGTCCGCCATCTACCAGCAGGGTTTGCGCCGTTACCACAACCAAAAGGTCAAGCCAAGATCCTTCCAAGAGGGTGACCTTGTGCTCCAGCTGATCCAGCGAACAGCCGGCCAGCACAAGCTCTCGGCCCCTTGGGAAGGCCCTTTCGTCGTCAGCAAAGCACTAGGCAACGACTCCTACTACCTGATCGACGCACAAAAGCCAAGAGCACTCAAGAGGGATGATTCCAGCAAGGAGTCGGAACGACCATGGAACGCAAACCTCCTGAGAAAATTTTATAGTTAAAAGCAGTATGTATCATGCTACCGTTTTTGTATTAAATATGAGACAAACGGGCACCCCGAGGCGCACTCGGGGACTGCCCTCCTTTATGTATGAATGACGAATGTCATACTCATGAATATATTATTACATTTGATTTTCTATCTGGCACCGGGTTCGACTAGTCGGCCCGGGGACTGGCCGCCTTAAGTTATATTAGAAGTTCTACCTGAAGTCAGACAAGTAGTGTGCCGGCACCCGAGCCCTCTCTTGTTGAAAGTCGCAGCTCGAAGAACCGACTGTCCGACTGGCAAGAGCCAAAGGTAGAAAGGATGCCCACACGAAAAATGGCCAAGGACTAACGAACTTATATAACGCAAAGACGGCCTCCAACCACGCCTACCGGCTGTCAAAACAGCCGGCTGGCCGGCCTCCCAGTCACTTCGCTATAATCCAACAAAGCTAGAGTACTTGCCCTCCCAACTGGCCAAGCACTTCTCCAGCCACAGATTGCAGAGCAGCTGTCCGGCTAGGAAGGCGGCAACCAAGGGAGGGCGGCAAAGGAAACAACCGAAGGATGAAAAGCAAAGAACAAGGGAAAGCCAAACGCATGCATAATTATATTTACACATAAGGCCCCCAACAGGCCGGCAGCCAATATAGTTCGAATACACCCCCAATGGGTGGAATTGTGCAAACTTAACAAAATACTGTTCCAAGAGTGGTATAACAGGAAAGTAGAGGCAGCAGACTAGACTAAGGGCGCAGCAGGGGAGCCGGGCTGGTCGGTGGAGACGGCGCCGCCGGCTGGAGGAGTGGCCGACTGGCGGGTCTCGGCTTGATCATCGCCGGCTGCACGCGGTGCACCCGCGCGTGCCTTGTTGCTGGAGGCACGGTCAAGCTGAGGCTGACCGGCCGCTCCACCATCTGGCGCGACGTCTTCACCCTCCTCCTCCTCCTCCTCCTCGCCCTCGTCGCTGGAGTTGATCTCATCCGCCGAGTCCTCGCCGTCTGCCAGGTTCAGCCCGAACCACTCTTCCGGCTGGGCAACTCCGTTGTCGTCCACCTCAGGGGCGAAGGCGCTGGTGTCGGTGTAGTCGGCAATCGCCGAAGCCCGCTGGATGATAGCCGGCCGCGCCGGCTCCAGCTCTGTGTTGGCCTCCTGCCGCCAGGTGGCCCGCTGGTCCAGACTCAGCTCGGGATACCAGGCCTTGACGAACTCCAGCGCCCGCCTGGCGCAGGACCGAGCCGCAGAAGCCTTCCAGGCCTCGAAGCAGCCGACCGCCACCTCCAGCCAGTCGGCAGTCCGACTGGGGGTGCGGGGAATCACCTCACCAGGCCAGAGAGCGGCCAACACCTGCGCTCCAACACGCTAAAGCCGGCGGAGCATGCGGTGAGCCGGCTGGAGGCAGGCTTGAATCGCCAAGAGCTCCTCCTCCAGCGACCGGCGAGCGTCCGGCGCGATCTCGGCGCCAGCCTGCCTTTGTGCCTCGCGGTGGGCCTCGACGACCTGGTTGGCGGCAGTAGAGTAGCCAGGGAAGTACTCTGCGCAAGAATGAAAGAGAAAGAAAAGAAAAACACCAAGTCAGAAAATGAGCCAAACGGCAAGCGGCAAGCAAGGACGAAGAAGAGGGCGGCCTACCGTCAACCAAGTCTTCGATCTGGCCGTAGCCGTTGATCAGCGACTACCTCGCTTCGGCCCAGCTTGCCACCTCTGTCTCATATTCGGCTTGGAGGGCGGCCTCGCTGTCCTGCACCGCCTTCAGGGCCGCCTTGTGGCTCTTCTCCTGGTCGGCCAGCCTCTTGGCCAGGCGGTCACGCTCCTTGGCCAAAGCGTCAAATTCGGCCTCCTTAGCGCGGAGGGCGGCCTGAGTCCCACCAGCTGCTCCCTCAGTCTGGCGTTGGCCACTGCAGGCATGGCAGAAAAGAAAGAAGCAATAAGGAAGAAGTCGTCAAGGAAGATCCGACCCGACTGCTCAGCAGTCGGCCCGAATCTCGGGGACTACACCCAGTGGGTGCGCTGACGCGCCCCCACGTGAGATAAAGGACGAAGCACTTACCTCGGCTCTCAGATAGGTCAGCATTCTTCTGGGTCAGCTCCCGAGCCTGGGAGTTGAAGGCAGCCGCGCGGAGGTTGTGGTAGTCCTGCAAGTCAGGCAGAGGAGCGAATGAGAACAAGATAGCAAAACAAAGCCCGCTAAGAAGTTCCAAGCCGCCTGCTCAGCAGCCGACTCGGAACTCGGGGACTACACCCAGTGGGTGCGCTGACGCGCCCCCACGGAAGAAACCAAGGTCAAAAAAGCAAAAATAGGAAGACTAACCCGAATGGCCGCTCGCGTCGCAAGGAACTCGTCATTGTATTTCCTCAGCGCCGCAGCCTGGGACTGAAGCCGGTTCCGGACGTCCTGTGCTGCCACGTTCACCACGGCCGTCCCTCCACCCGGCGTCCACCCCGAGCTGGCGCTGGCCGCCTCCACGTCCCGGGCCGACGAGCCGGAGCCCGCGGCTTTCTGCGGGTCCGATGCGGCCTTCCCCGCGCGCTGGCGCGATGGCGACTGTAGCACCAGGTCCGTCCTCGCGGCCGGCTCGCCCCCGGCCGATTACGCAGGCGGCACGTTTGGCCGGCTGCCTTGAGCCGCCCAGTCGGCGGGGCCGGTGCCGCCTCCCTCTCCGGGACGACGACGTCGTCCTCCCTCTCCAACCTCGGCTGGTCGCCGCCGGCTTCCTCCGGCGGGGGCTCCGGGGCCTCGGGCGCCGCGACACGTAGAGGGGTGACGAGCAAGGCCCCCTCCGCTGTTGCCGCGGCCGCAGCCTCCGCTTGGGCCTTGGCCGATGCGTCGGCGCGCGCCTTCGCCGCCTCCTCCTCCTCCTGTGCCGCCTTGGCGACAGCCGCCCTCAACTCCTCCGCCTCCTGCTCCTCTCGCGCCTCCCGTGCGTTTCGCTTCGTCGCCGCCTAAAGCTCGGCGCGGGGGTCCACGCGGCGGGTGCTCCCGGATCCTCCCGACGATCCAACGACGGAGGCGGAAGCAACCCGCTCGAGCGAAAGCAGAGCCCTGATTTTTGAGAAAGGACAAGGATTCAGAAATCACCAAGAAAAGAAGAAAGAATGTACAAAGGAATATACACTTACGCTGACACCGTCTCTGGCTGCTTCAACACCTTGCGAAACCGGGCCGCCTTCGCGGCTGCCTCATCCCGCCTGGTCGCCGCCACCCCGCCCTTGGGCTTCTTCGGCCGACTGCCGAACAAGCCCGACGCGGCCCGACGCTTTTGCCCGCCGCCCCGAGCAGGCGGCGCGGCGGAGGAACCTACGCCGTGGCCGGGAGCCGGCTGGCAGCGTGGGACGATTTCCGCCTCGTCGTCATCCGGCCAGTTGTCGAAGCTGGCTCAGAGCCCAGAGCCGCCTGCTTCGCCGCCGGCTTCGCCGCCACCCGCCTCGGTGTTTTCATCCATGGCGGCCGCCCCCAAGTCGTGGTCCTCTAGGTCATGCTCCGCCCGGTCGGGGAGGAATCGGCGCTCCGCCTCCGACCCGGCTGCCGGTCGAAGGAGAGGGCTCTGCCAAGACGTGCCGACTGGTCAGAGTCGACGAAGAGGAACTCGGCTAAAAACTAAGAGAAGAAAGGGAAAAAGAGAACATACCGTGGGCGGCGGATGTGCACGGGAATATGGCTCCTTGCCAAACCGCCACTCTGCGGAGAGCTTGCAGTTCGCAAGATAATTCACCATATGGGCCACCTCGTCGTGCAGCATGTCCTTGGTGCACATCCGACTCGGATCGAGTTGGCCGCTCATCTGACAGATCAGGTGAGGGCGGCTCTGAAGCGGAAGCACCCGGCGCGCGATGAAGGCGGCCAGCAAGTCGGATCCAGCCAGGCCCTCCGACTGGATCATCACCCGCAGTCGGGCGACGGCCGTGGCTCCAGCCTGCGATAGCGTCACGGCCCGATAGGACCACTGGGGCCGCCTCCTAGCCGACGGGCCGGCTACGTAAGCCGGCAAGTTGACGTAGCCGCCTTGTGGGGCGACGTTCTTCACGTAGAAATATGACTTCTGCCAGAGCTTCACCGACTGGATTAACATGATGACGGGGAAGGGGTTGTCGGCCGCCGGCCTCCGCATCGCGATGAAGGTGCCGCTCTGGGCCGGCACGCCCTGCATGCAGGTGCCCAGCTTCGATTGGAAGAACTCCCCCTAGAGCTCGAGGGTGGGGAGAACGCTAAGAAAGCCTTCGCACAAGGTGACGAAGGCGGACAGCAGCACCACCGTGTTCGGAGTGAGGTGGTGCGGCTAGAGTTGATAGAAGTCGAGGAAGGAGCGGAAGAAAGCGCTCGCCGGCAAGCCGATGCCGCGCAGGAAGTGCGAGCGGAAGACTACCCGCTCGCCTTCCTCCGGCGCCGGCGTGATCTCCTTCGCAAGTGCGAGACGGACCCGCACCTGGTCTGCGCCGGCCAACCGCCGCGTCTTGCGGAGGAACTCGATGTGGTCCATATGGACGTTGGAGCCATCCCAGTCCCCGCCGTACTGCATGGTGGCGAGAAGCTAACGAGGAAGAGTGCGGCGGCGGAGAAAGCACAGCCCTGCGGCGGCAAAGCTGCAGGGCGGAGTGAAGATTGGTGGGATGGCGCGGCGGCGAGGCGCTGCTGCGAGAGAAAGCAGGAGGAAGAAGATGGCGGAGAGGAGAGGAGCGTGCGAGCGTCTGCCGCTTCCCCTCCTCCCCCTACTTATAGCCTCGTGCGGCGAAGCTAAGGAGGCGAGGCGTGGGGAGGAACGTGGGATTAACTGCGCCCACTCGCCCACGCCCCGCGATTACTGCGCCCTAACGGCGTGTGGAAACCGCCGCCGGAAGACGTGCAGACAGCTTTGGGCCACAAAGAATCCGCGCCTGGGCCCAGGCGTAGGAGTGGTGCGCCCTCGGCCTGCGGTGACGTCTTGTCGCGCGCGTGGGTTGGCAGGCTCTTTTCAGCCAAGGGACGCCACGTGGTTCGCAGGCAGCGAGCGACCGGCCCGCGGCCCGGTGCACGCGCCAACAGACTCCCGCCTTCCGACTTTAAATTTTTTTCGCCAGGACGACGCGCCCAACCGAAGCCGGCTCCCAGCTGCTGGCTCGTCAAGATAAGAAGCTGACCGAGCTTCTCGACCTCCTCTCAGCCTCGAAGCCCAACCAGCTTCGGGGACTACTGTCGGAGTAAATGGCCACGGGTAGCCTAACCTACTCCCCCTGGCTCTTTGAAAAATTATCAGGCCATTCAAGCCTTCAGGCATACAAAGCATAGGGCCGCCTTCCCCCGGCCGGCTATCCCCAGGGCTGACTCCCAGAAGCCGGCCATGAAGAAAGCCGGCTCCCAGAAGCCGGCCAAGACTGCACCCACTAAGACTGTACCCACATAACGGCGATAGGATGGGGCGTGGCCGCAGTACAGCCCACTACTCCCGAATCCCGGAACAGGCATGGCCACAGGGCGCCGTACGGGCCAGCCATCCCCCGTCCGGCGTGGCGCTGTAGCCGTGTTGGCCTCGATGTCACCCACGACAGGCGCCAGTACGGCCCGTAGGCGGCGGGCCCCTTTTGCCAGAGAGACACCCGAAGGCGGCCTGGCCTCCTCTAGTCGGCCAGGGGTGTGGCCGGCTCCCAATAGCCGGCTACCTCCCTCCCTCGAAACATGTGCCTCATTAAGGAGACAAGACGAGGTAAGGCTAAAGTGAGAGTCCACAAGGCGGCGACACTGTAGCCATGCTTACCTCAACAAAGTTCTCGTCATCAGAGGCGAGGCAACAGTAATCAGCCGCCAAAAAAGCGCCCAAGCGGTGGGGCCGGCCTGTCGGCCAAGAGGCCGGCAGCCGGCGGGACCCACCAGTCGGCGGGCCCCAATGACCGGCGGAGAAGCCGGCATGCATAGACGCTGACGGCTGGGACCCGCGCCCAGCCGGATTACCATTGTACCCCTGGGGGGTAGGCCTATATAAAACCCCCGGGACACCCATGCAAAGGGTTGATCTCATAGAATTCCACACACCACATAGAGAGAAAAGGAGAGCTAGCCTTGCCCTTCTTCTTCCTCTAGCCAAACAGCTCAAGGAGCGCTTGTAGCTACTTGTATTGATCTAGTGATCATGCAGATACCCCGCAGAGCAGGACTAGGGGTGTTATCTCCACGAAGAGCCCCGAACCTGGGTAAGATCCGCCGGCGTGCATGTCTTCGCCTCATCCCGTTTCCAGGCACCGGCGATGTTTTACTGGCTCCCACTATGATAAGCCATCCGTTGGCATATGTCACACCTACCACCCGACAACGGATTTAGACGGTGTCCTATTTAACGTGAATGCGGCCGTCTCTAATGCATAACCCCAAAACAATAGTGGTTAATCAATAAGAGACATCATAGAACACACCATATCTAATAAAGTATGGTTACGACGTTCAGACACACCATTACGATGTGGTGTTCCAGGTGGCGTGAGTTGCGAAACAATTCCACATTGTTTAAATTAATGCCAAACTCGTAACTCAAATATTCGCCTCCGCGATCAGATCGTAGAAACTTTATTTTCTTGTTACGATGATTCTCCACTTCTTTCTGAAATCCTTGAACTTTTCAAATGTTTCAGACTTGTGCTTCATCAAGTAGATATATCCATACCTACTCAAATCATCTGTGAAGGTCAGAAAATAATGATACCCGCCACGTGCCTCAACACTCATCAGACCACATACATCGGTATGTATTATTTCCAATAAGTCATTAGCTCGCTCCATTGTTCCGTAGAACGGAGTTTTAGTCATCTTGCCCATGATGCATGGTTCGCAAGTATCTAATGATTCATAATCAAGTGATTCCAAAAGTCCATCCGCATGGAGTTTCTTCATGCGCTTTACACCAATATGACCTAAACAGCAGTGCCACAAGTATGTTGCACTATCATTATAAACTTTGCATCTTTTGGCATTAATATTTTGAATATGTGTATCACTACGATCGATATTCAACAACAATAGACCATTCATCAAGGGAGTGCCCTGTGCCAGTTCCTGTTTGTTGCATGTTTTTTGTTTCGCAGAATATCCATATCAAACGGAGTCCAAATGTGATAAAAACTAAAGGATATTTTTTTGGAACATATGTGATTTTTGGGAAAAAGAATCAACGCGAGACGATGCCCGAGGGGCCGACGAGCCCTAGGGGGTGCCCCTACCCTGGGCGCGCCTGGGAGACTTGTGGGGCCCCTGTAAGGCGGTTGGCGCCCTTCTTTTGCTGCAAGAAAGATAATATCCAGATAAAATCGTGTTAAATTTTTAGCCCAATCGGAGTTACGGATCTCCGGAAATTTAAGAAACGGTGAAAAGCTAGAATCTGGGAACACAGAAACAGATAGAGAGATCCTATCTCGGAGGGTTTCCCACCCCTCCGCTGCCATGGAGGCCAAGGACCACAGGGGAAACCCTCCTCCCATCTAGGGGGGAGGTCAAGGAAGAAGAAGGGGGGGGGCTCTCCCCCCTCTCTCCTGGTGGCGCCGGAACGCCGCCGGGGCAATCATCGTGTGACGGCGATCTACACCAACACCTCCGTCATGTTCCCCAACATATATATTCATCACCTTCCCCCATCTATATTCAGCGGTCCACTCTCACGCAACTCCCTGTACCCTCTACTTGAACATGGTGCTTTATGCTTCATATTATTATCCAATGATGTGTTGCCATCCTATGATGTCTGAGTATACTTTTGTTCTCCTATCGGTGATTGGTGAATTGCTATGATTGGTTTAATTTACTTGTGGTTATGTTGCTATCCTTTGGTGCCCATCATATGAGCGCGCGTGTGGATCACACCATAGGGTTAGTTGTATGATGATAGGACTATGTATTGGAGGGCAAGGGTGATAGCAGCTTCAGCCCAGCATAGAAATTGATTCATACGGGATTCATGGGGGACCAATATATCTTAATGCTATGGTTTGGTTTTACCTTAATGAACGTTAGTAGTTGCGGATGCTTGCTAATAGTTCCAATCATAAGTGCATAGAATTCCAAGTAAGGGATGACATGCTAGCAGTGGCCTCTCCCACATAAAACTTGCTATCGGTCTAGTAACATAGTCAATTGCTTAGAGGCAATTCCGCAACTCCTACCACCACTTTTCCACACTCGCTATGCTAACTTAATTGCTTATTTATCTAATCAGCCCCTAGTTTTTATTTACGTGCTCTTTATTATCTTGCAAACCTATCCTACAACACCTACAAAGTACTTCTAGTATCATACTTGTTCTAGGTAAAGCGAACGTTAAGCGTGCGTAGAGTTGTATCGGTGGTCGATAGAACTTGAGGGAATATTTGTTCTACCTTTAGCTCCTCCTTGGGTTCGACACTCTTACTTATCAAGAAAGGCTACAATTGATCCCCTATACTTGTGGGTTGTCAGCTTTATCCCTGAGGATGAATGGCTAGTACTGGCAGAGCTGAGCTATTTCTTCCGTGTTCTTTGTGCGAAAGAACTATCGCCTGGCATGCTAGAAGAAATGGAAGAGTTGGCATTGGAGTTGATCTGCAAGTTACAGAAGATCTTTCTATCGGGCTTCTTTAATCCAATGCAACATTTGATTTTGCATCTCCCGACCGAGGCAAGATTGGGGGGCCCATGCAAAATCATTGATGCTACAGAACTGAGAGGCCAAAATACGCTTCAAGCAAAATGTAAAAATTAACATAGAATTGAAGCATCGATAGCCGAGGCATTCATTACTGAGGAGGCGGCAAACTTCGTGACATCACACTACGAAGCGAAAAATCGTCATTTTCATAATCCGAAGCCTCGGTACAATGCCGGCGACCCTAAAAAAGGTGGATCCAACCTCAGCCTATTCAAAGGGAAGCTCGCACCAGCTGGTGCTTCGAAAGCAATATCGTTGGATGTCGAAGAATCACGGACCATTTCATTGTATATCTTCAACAACCTAACAGAAGTGCGGCCGTACATCGAGTAAGTCTTGGTACATTGTTTCACAACTTCTAATTCCTTTGAACTGCTCTTATTCCCGGATATTTGATACAGTCGATATGTTGCCAAATTCTCGAATGGAGCGGTGATCCAAAAGGAATCCATCGAAGAGTATGAGCTTCTGGCAAAGCATGGAGGCGACTTTTCCAGTTTCATCTCTTGGTTCAAACAAACGGTAATTTCCATTAGACCATTTCATTTCTTTGTCTAATTTGCGGCTAATGCGGCAATCCTTTGGTATTAAACTTGTAGGCTAATTCAGTGTCTATGGACGCCGAATTGAGACAATTCACTAATGGTTTTGACTATAAGGTCCATTCATTTGACAAATACGACATCAATGGGTATTGCTTTCATACCTTTGGCAAAGAGCTACTCTATGGCCGACCGAAAGTCTACAAATTGTTGTATCTCTGCTATCGGCGAAGGAGGTTCCGAGTATTATGGGAGAGTTGAAGCAATTTTTGAACTTCTATTCTATAGGGAAAACCCACCGAACGTCGTAGTCTTCAAATATTATTGGTTCCAGCTGAAGGAGACTAGAAGGACTCATGAACATATAGGGCTAGTCAAAATCAAGCAAAGCACCCATTTAGATGTTCCCGATGTCTATATTATGGCTCCACAGGTGATCCAAGTTTTCTATCTACCGTGGGCCTGCCAAACTGATCCAAATCTGAATGGTTGGGATGTCGTTAATGAAGTGCCGCCACGTGTTAGACCACCTCCACCCAATGAAGAGGATTATGAACCTCACACTAACCCAGACACATATGAAGGAGAATTCTTCCAAGAAACACGTCTTTCCAAAAAATGTTTCAAGAACCGCTCTACTTCACCCCGGAACATTGAAGTAGATAGTGACAGTGAATCCGACTTCACCCCTAAGCCGGAACAAGAAGAGGTTACTGCTGCGGATGACTTGTCAATGGTTGACACCGATTACATAAAGGTGGCCTTCCACATGTTGATGCCGCTGAACCCGATGAGCACGTCATTCATGATAGTGATGATGATGATGCATTTATTGATCCTGGAGCATATATAGACGATCAAGATTATTATTAGTTCATGTCAGGTATTCAATCTGTATTATATACATATATATTATTAGTTCATGTTAGGTATTCAATTTTTTTATGTTGTACATGATGATGATACACTTAAGTTATATACATATTATATTATTCATGTTGATATTCATTTTTTTAATGTTGTACTAATTTTGTTTACTCTTTGCCATGGCAGTTGTTGAAAATGGTGGGCGCGGGTCCAGAGCACTCTGAGGCTCCTGCTTTGTCGGTGCGTGGTGGGAGGGGTACTTCCATTCCACCCCAGTCTCTCCGGAGAGCGTTGCTCGACAGTATGCAGATACTGGTGGGCGCTTCTTCATCAGCGTCATTGCCCACTGGGAGAGGAGGTTCGGGAGGGAAGAAGAGAGGAGGTCAGGGAGGACGTGGCCGCAGGAGAGGTAGGCAGGTTGCTACACCTTCCTCGCCACCACCCCCAGCTGATTCACCCGAGCACAGGACTGCTAGGGTGGACACGTCTAAGGAGGAGGCCACGCGGACTTCGGTCCACGAGGCTCGGGTTGACGGGCCTCTGGCCCACGAGACTCCGGACTAGGCTACGTCCCAGGAGATGTACGGATGGGGTACCTAGCCGGATCCACCTGAGGGGTCGAGTGGCCATGCTGATGGTGGCGGGGATCAGATTTCTAATAGCGAGGGCAAGGTGGTTGAGGGGGCCACCGTCTACCAGCGTGGTAGTACACAGCTCCCGCCCGTGCCGGCGACCCGCGAGCAGAGGTGGTTGATTAGGCCTGATGGGGAGAGGTAAGTGCATTTACTCTTTTTGTACCTTTTTCCTTCACGTTTCTTCAAATATCTAATGCGTTGGCCTTGTCATACTGCAGGGGTTGGCACCACGCTCAGGATGTCCGCAGGCCCAACAACGTCCTTGGTGTGATTTGTCGGCAAAAATTCCCGGGGTTTGTCATGTTGCCCGGTGAGGGTAGCTTCCATAGCTAGGATTGAGCTAGGAGCACTACTTGGCTGCCCCGGCCCCGCCGGAGGAGATGATCGATGGTGTCTTGTGCCACACGAGGGCCGACATGGTGATCAGAAAGTTTTGGGTAATTTCTCCTTTACACAATTAAAAATCTTCAAATAGCTAGTTCTTGTACTAATCAATGTTGTCTCGTTTGATTGCAGACCTTCTATAGGTGTGAGGAGGGATACAAGGAGGCCGCGACACAGGTTATCAATCCCAAGTGCAAGCGCCTACTACAAAACTTACGGCACGAGGCTCGACTGCAGGCTGTTCGAGACTACTACGCCTCGTGTGGTATTAAGAAGCCCAAGTTGGCGTGCCACGGAAAGTTTTTGAAGAAGGTGCAGTACATGACGGTAATTACCTATTCTTAAGGCCTTGTACTTAGTTTCCTTGGTTTCATTCGTAGGCATAGCGCTCAAGTTTCTCTTTACTAATTTAGGTGCCCCCGAGATGGTGTGCGGATAGGATGGACTGTTGGGAGGTGTTGGTGGATGAGTGGTGCTCAGACCAATGGCTAGCCCTCCACAACAATGCCAAGGAATGGCATGCCCAAATGGAAGGTGTGCCACACCATCAAGGCAGCGCCAACTTATACCAGTTCGGGCAGAACTGGGGTATGTGGTTTGCTACATGATTCATGCAATTCATTCTTCATGCTAGCTTGAGCCCTTTAATTACTAATTTACTATGTTCCTCTCTTTTAGGGGCGACACAATAAGGTGGAGGTGCCAGAGGTGTATGACCTCTATGCCATGGACTATACTTCCTCGTACAAGAAGGTGATATGTCTCCGTCGTATCTATAATTTTTGATGTTCCATGCCAATATTCTACAACTTTCATATACTTTTGGCAACTTTTTATACTATTTTGGGACTAACATATTGATCCAGTGCCCAGTGCCAGTTCCTGTTTTTTGCATGTTTTTTGTTTCGCAGAAAATCCATATCAAACAGAGTCCAAACGGGATAAAAACTAACAGAGATTTTTTCTGGAATATTTGTGATTTTTGGGAAGAAGAATCAACGCGATACGATGCCCGAGGGGGCCACGAGGCAGGGGGCGTGCCTTAGGGGGTCAGGCGCGCCCTGGACCCTCGTGGCCACCCCATAAGGCGGTTGGAGCCCTTCTTTCGCCACCAGAAAGCTAATATCTGGATAGAGATGGTGTCCAAAATTTAGCCCAATCGGAGTTACGGATCTCCGGTTATAAAAGAAACGGTGAAAGGGCAGAATCAAGAGCGCAGAAACAGAGAGAGACAGAGAGACAGATCCAATCTCGGAGGGGCTCTTTCCCCTCCCATGCCATGGAGACCATGGACCAGAGAGGAAACCCTTCTCCCATCTAGGGAGAAGGTCAAAGAAGAAGAAGACGGAGGGGGGCTCTCTCCCCCTTGCTTCCGATGGCGCCGGAACACCGCCGGGGCCATCATCATCACCGCGATCTTCACCAGCACCTTCGCCATCTTCATCAACATCTCCATCACCTTCCCCCCTCTATCAACAGCGGTCTACTCTCCGCAACCCGCTGTACCCTCTACTTGAACATGGTGCTTTATGCTTCATATTATTATCCAATGATGTGTTGCCATCCTATGATGTCTGAGTAGATTTTCGTTGTCCTATCGGTGGTTGATGAATTGCTATGATTGATTTAATTTGCTTGTGGTTATGTTGCTGTCCTTTGGTGTGCATCATATGAGCGCGCGCGTGGATCACACCATAGGGTTAGTTGTATGTTGATAAGACTGTGTATTGGAGGGCAAGAGTGACAGAAGCTTCTACCTAGCATAGAAATTGATGCATACGGGATTGAAGGGGGACCAATATCTTAATGCTATGGTTGGGTTTTACCTTAATGAACGTTAGTAGTTGCGGATGCTTGCTAATAGTTCCAATCATAAGTGCATAGAATTCCAAGTCAGGGATGACATGCTAGCAGTGGCCTCTCCCACATAAAACTTGCTATCGGTCTAGTAAAGTAGTCAATTGCTTAGGGACAATTTCGCAACTCCTACCACCAGTTTTCCACACTCGCTATACTAACTTTATTGTTTCTTTATCTAAACAGCCCCTACTTTTTATTTATGCGCTCTTTATTATCTTGCAAACCTATCTAAATACACCTACAAAGTACTTCTAGTTTCATACTTGTTCTAGGTAAAGCGAACGTTAAGCGTGCGTAGAGTTGTATCGGTGGTCGATAGAACTTGATGGAATATTTGTTCTACCTTTTGCTCCTCGTTGGGTTCGACACTCTTACTTATCGAAAGAGGCTACAATTGATCCCCTATACTTGTGGGTTATCAAGACCTTTTTCTGGCGTCGTTGCCGGGGAGCAATAGCGTGGGGTTTATATTCTCGTGTGTGCTTGTTTGCTTTATCACTAAGTAATTGTTATTTGCTATTCTTAGTTGTTTTCTATCTTTAATTATGGGTAGGAAACGCAAAATACGAAAAAAATTAGTTGTACCTACTGAACCAATGGTTGAAGAACCACTCAAAATCTATCACACTCCTGAAGCTTTTTACTTGGATCATCTTTGATCCCTATGTGCTCGTGCTGAAACCCCAACTAGCTTAGTTGAGGGCAAATCTATAGATGAGCATGCTTGTTATGTGCGACATCGCATATCTGAAAAAGGGAAAGTTTTACTAGATCAAATTCACCGTCTGCAATGCTATGCTTGGAATTTATGTGAAATATATGATTTTACTTGTTGTTCTGAAGACCCTAAGAAACACCTTCCCTACCAATGTGAGTTTAGTGATAATGGAATCGTATCTTCTTATGCTAAGGGTGTTTATAATTACTATGATGTTCAACAAATTGAAGAATTTGTTGCTTTTAAGGGTGCTTATGAAATTGCTTGTTTGATTGAAAAGTATGATGCTACTCTTTACAAATCTGAAAGTTTTGCCATACTTAAATATTGTTGTGATAATTATGCTTCTAATGCCTATGTTAAACCATATATTGAGGACTCCTCCGCTGCCCAAGAAGAGACTAATATTTTGCAGGAGTCTATGGAAGAAGGAATTGATGAAACTGTGAGCTCATTGGATGAAAAAGATGATGAGGAGAGCGAGGGACAAAAGGAGGAAGAGTGGATTAGCTACCTTCTAATGAGAGTAACTCTTCAACTCATACATTGTTTAATTTCCCTTCGTGCTTACCGAAGGATGATTGCTATGATGACTGTTATGATCCCGTTGATTCTTTTGAAATATCCCTTTTTGATGATGCTTGCTATGCTTGTGGCCAAGATGCCAATATGAATTATGCTTATGGATATGAACTTGCTATAGTTCCTTATGTTAAACATGAAATTGTTCCTATTGCACCCACACATGATAGTCCTATTATCTTTTTGAATTCTCCAAATTACACTATATCGGAGAAGTTTGTGCTTATTAAGGATTATATTGATAGGTTGCCTTTTACTACTACACATGATGATTTTGATGAGTATAATATGCATGTGCTTGCTGCTCCTACTTGCAATTATTATGAGAGAGGAACTATATCTCCACCTCTCTATGTTTCCCACATGATAAAATTGCAAGAAACTGTCTATACTATGCATTGGCCTTTACTTTGTGTGCATGAATTGTTCTTTTATGACATGCCGATGCATAGGAAGAGAGTTAGACTTCGTTGTTGCATGATATATGTTACTTTGTGCTCACTACTAAATCACAAATCATTGTTAATTAAAATTGGCTTTGATATACCTTGGGATCCGGGTGGATCCATTACTTGAGCACTATATGCCTAGCTTAATGGCTTTAAAGAAAGCGCTGCCAGGAAGACAACCCGGAAGTTTTAGAGAGTCATTTATTTCTGTTGAGTGCTTTCATATAGTTTAAAAACAAAAAAAATAAAGAGGGGAACCCAAAACTTTTTCAAAAAGGAAAGTGAAAGTGAGAGAGACAAGCATGGTTGAAGTGGGGGAGCTCCTTGAACTTTGTTCATGCTCATGGGAAACTTTGTGAATCTTGATTACAGAAACTTCTCAACAAAAATAATTATCCCCTTGTACAATTCCATTGTATTATAAAAATAATGTGCCAAGGTTTGCCTTTAGGATGTTTACAATGCTTGTTGGTTTGTACGGTGCAGGACAGAAACTTTGGCTGGAGTGCGCGATTTTTCATTTTTTACTGGAACGTCAAACGGTTCTGATTCTTTTTGCACTGTCTTTATATAAAAAAAAAATTATTTCTCATAATTATGGCAGAATGTTTTAAGTACCATAAGTATGGTGAATGTTCAGATTATTACAGACTGTCCTGTTTAAGACAGATTCTGTTTTTGATGCATAAGTTGCTTGTTTTGATGAAACTATCGATTTCTATCAGTGGATTAAGCCATGGAAAAGTTATATTACAGTAGCTACAATGCAAAAACAAAATATGAATTGGTTTGCAACAGTACTTAGAGTAGTGATTTGCTTTATTATACTAAAGGATTTTACCGGGCTTTTTATTGAGTTTTGTGTGGATGAAGTGTTCGAAGATCGAGGATGTATCGATGTGAGGAGAAGGAGGAGAGGCAAGATTTCAAGCTTGGGGATGCCCAAGGCACCCCAAGTAAATATTCAAGGAGACTCAAGCGTCTAAGCTTGGGGATGCCCCGGAAGGCATCCCATCTTTCTTCAACAAGTATCGGTATGTTTTCGGATTCGTTTCGTTCATGCGATATGTGCAAATCTTGGAGCGTCTTTTGCATTTAGTTTTCATTTTTCTGTTATGCACCATGCTGGTATGAGATAGTCCGTGGTTGATTTATAGAATGCTCGTTGCACTTTACTTATATCTTTTGAGTATGGCTTTATAGAATGCTTCATGTGCTTCCCTTATATCATTTGAAGTTTGGATTGCCTGTTTCTCTTCACATAGAAAACCTCCATTTGTAGAATGCTCTTTTGCTTCACTTATATTTGTTAGAGCGTGGGCATATCTTTTGTAGAAAGAATTAAACTCTCTTGCTTCACTTATATCTATTTAGAGAGATGACAGGAACTGGTCATTCACATGGTTAGTCATAAAATCCTACATACAACTTGTAGATCACTGAATATGATATGTTTGATTCCTTGCAATAGTTTTGCGATATAAAGATGGTGATATCAGAGTCATGCTAGTGGGTAGTTGTGGATTGTAAAAATACTTGTGTTGAAGTTTGTGATTCCCGTAGCAGGCACGTATGGTGAACCGTTATGTAACGAAGTTGGAGCATGAGGTATTTATTGATTGTCTTCCTTATGAGTGGTGGTCGGGGACGAGCGATGGTCTTTTCCTACCAATCTATCCCCCTAGGGGCATGCGTAGTAGTACTTTGCTTCGAGGGATAATAAACTTTTGCAATAAGTATATGAGTTCATTATGACTAATGTGAGTCCATGGATTATACGCACTCTCACCCTTCCATCATTGCTAGCCTCTTCGGTACCGTGCATTGCCCTTTCTCACCTCGAGAGTTGGTGCAAACTTCGCCGGTACATCCAAACCCCGTGATACGATACGCTCTATCACACATAAGCCTCCTTATATCTTCCTCAAAACAGCCACCATACCTACCTATCATGGCATTTCCATAGCCATTCTGAGATATATTGCCATGCAACTTCCATCATCATCATATACATGACTTGAGCATTTATTGTCATATTGCTTTGCATGATCGTAAGATAGCTAGCATGATGTTTTCATGGCTTGTCCGTTTTTTGATGTCATTGCTACGCTAGATCATTGCACATCCCGGTACACCGTCGGAGGCATTCATATAGAGTCATATCTTTGTTCTAGTATCGAGTTGTAATATTGAGTTGTAAGTAAATATAAGTGTGATGATCATCATTATTAGAGCATTGCCCCAGAAAAAAAGAGGCCAAAGAAGCTAAATAAAAAAAGGGGGCCAAAGAAGCCCGCAAAAAAATGAGAAAAAAAGAAAAAAGGGGCAATGTTACTATCCTTTTACCACACTTGTGCTTCAAAGTAGCACCATGTTCTTCATATAGAGAGTCTCTTGAGTATCACTTTTATATACTAGTGGGAATTTTCATTATAGAACTTGGCTTGTATATTCCGATGATGGGCTTCCTCAAATGCCCGAGGTCTTCATGAGCAAGCAAGTTGAATGCACACCCACTTAGTTTCCAATTTGAGCTTTCATACACTTATAGCTCTTAGTGCATCCGTTGCATGGCAATCCCTACTCCTCACATTGACATCAATTGATGGGCATCTCCATAGCCCGTTGATTAGCCGCGTCGATGTGAGACTTTCTCCTTTTTTGTCTTCTCCACACAACCTCCATCATCATATTCTATTCCAACCATAGTGCTATGTCCATGGCTTGCGCTCATGTATTGCGTGAGGGTTGAAAAGGCTGAAACGCGTTAAAAAGTATGAACCAATTAGTCGGCTTGTCATCGGGGTTGTGCATGATTTGAATTCTTTGTGTGGTGAAGATGGAGCATAGCCAGACTATATGATTTTGTAGGGATAACTTTCTTTGGCCATGTTGTTTTGAAAAGACATGATTGCTTTATTAGTATGCTTGAAGAATTATTGTCTTAATGTCAAATGATAGACTATTGCTTTGAATCACTCGTGTCTTAATATTCATGCCATGATTAGATATGTGATCAAGATTATGCTAGGTAGCATTCCACATCGAAAATTATCCTTTTTATCATTTACCTACTCGAGGACGAGCAGGAATTAAGCTTGGGGATGCTGGTAAGTCTCCGTCGTATCTATAAGTTTTGATTGTTCCATGCCAATATTCTACAACTTTCATATAATTTTGGCAACTTTTTATACTATTTTTGGGACTAACATATTGACCCAGTGCCTAGTGCCAGTTCCTGTTTGTTGCATGTTTTTGTTTCGCAGAAAATCCATATCAAACAGAGTCCAAACGGGATAAAAACTGATGCATATTTTTTTGGAATATTTGTGATTTTTGGGAAGAAGAATCAACGCGATACGATGCCCGAGAGGGCCACGAGGCAGGGGGCGTGCCCCAGGGGGTCAGGCGCGCCCTGGACCCTCGTGGCCACCCAGTAAGGCGGTTGGAGCCATTCTTTCGCCGCAAGAAAGCTAATATCCGGATAGAGATCGTGTCCAAACTTCAGCCCAATCGGAGTTACGGATCTCCGGTTATAAAAGAAACGGTGAAAGGGCAGAATTAAGAGCGCAGAAACAGAGAGAGACGGAGAGACAGATCTAATCTCGGAGGGGCTCTTTCCCCTCCCACGCCATGGAGACCATGGACCAGAGGGGAAACCCTTCTCCCATCTAGGGAGAAGGTCAAGGAAGAAGAAGAAGGAGGGGGGCTCTCTCCCACTTGCTTCCGGTGGCGCCGGAACACCGCCGGGGCCATCATCATCACCGTGATCTTCACCAACACCTTCGCCATGTTCACCAACATCTCCATCACCTTCCCCCCTCTATCTACAGCGGTCCACTCTCCCGCAACCCGCTGTACCCTCTACTTGAACATGGTGCTTTATGCTTCATATTATTATCCAATGATGTGTTGCCATCCTATGATGTCTGAGTAGATTTTCGTTGTCCTATCGGTGGTTGATGAATTGCTATGATTGATTTAATTTGCTTGTGGTTATTTGCTGTCCTTTGGTGCCCATCATATGAGCACACGCATGTATCACACTATAGGGTTAGTTGTATGTTGATAAGACTATGTATTGGAGGGCAAGAGTGACAGAAGCTTCTACCTAGCATAGAAATTGATGCATACGGGATTGAAGGGGGACCAATATAACTTAATGCTATGGTTGGGTTTTACCTTAATGAACGTTAGTAGTTGCGGATGCTTGCTAATAGTTCCAATCATAAGTGCATAGAATTCCAAGTCAGGGATGACATGCTAGCAGTGGCCTCTCCCACATAATACTTGCTATCGGTCTAGTAAAGTAGTCAATTGCTTAGGGACAATTTCGCAACTCCTACCACCAGTTTTCCACACTCGCTATACTAACTTTATTGTTTCTTTATCTAAACAGCCCCTACTTTTTATTTACGCGCTCTTTATTATCTTGCAAACCTATCTAAATACACCTACAAAGTACTTTTAGTTTCATACTTGTTCTAGGTAAAGCGAACGTTAAGCGTGCGTAGAGTTGTATCAGTGGTCGATAGTACTTGAGGGAATATTTGTTCTACCTTTAGCTCCTCGTTGGGTTCGACACTCTTACTTATCTGAAGAGGCTACAATTGATCCCCTATACTTGTGGGTTATCAGAAGGCCAAGGCATTCTCTGCGTCTGACATCGATCATCCAGAGAACTTCACTAACATCTCCTCCCACAACAAGCTCATGAGGTACAGAGATGAGGGGAAGGCGAGGAAAGGGGAGGACTTTAACCCGAGCCAGGGTGCCATTGATCCAGAGCTGGTGATGATATCTGGTGGCGGGAGGTCCCATGGCTCGATAGCCATCGGAGATGGACTTATACGTTGTCCTTGCACTCTCCCGAAGATCAAGGCACGCCAAACGAGCTCCTGTCCTGAGATAAGGCCTCGTCAATGGCCAGTCGAGCTCGCCTTCAAGGTTAGTTATACGGACTCAAATATCTTTCCTCCATTATATTATGTGTGCGGCCATCGATGATTACGATGCTAATGAGGAGTGGTGTTGCAGGCTACTCTTTAGAGAGAGAGAGAGGCAACCCAGGCGCTTTTGCAGGAGAGGGACCGGCAGGCGGCGGAGAAGGAGTGGGAGTTCGAGGAGAGGACGGGTAGGTTGTTGGAGGAGGAGAGGGCACGGAATGACATGGTGAACCAGGCCATGTACGAGCTCCTTGTGGTAAGTTTCTTCTGCATATTAGCCAAATTATGCATGTAATGTTCGTTTCATTACTAACTAGTATGACTGACTCATCAAAACCAAAGTGCAGTCTGTGTGCGAGAAGACCGGTCAGACCCCTCCGCCGATGCCAGTCATTGCTTCGGGGACTGCGGTGAGTTTCATTTGAATGGCCATTAGTTACTAGTCTTAACATTTGAGTGTCATCATGCTAACGAGACATTGCAAATGATCTTTGGTGCAACATAACTCTAGACAAGCATCACACGATCCTTCTCCAGGTGGTACTGGCACAAGTAACCCTGGTGCTTCACATATATGATGACGGTAAGTTTTCTCTACTGTTTTGCTCAACAAATGCATAATGACCTAGACTTAGCTTTATTTAGTTCATTTATGACATAATTAGCTTACTTAGGTCAAAAATTGCATAAATAACCTTGGTTAGCTCATAAATGTCATGTACTTAGCTTATTTTCATCCAAAATGACATAATAAGCTTACTTAGCTCTAAATTGACCTATTTTACCTAAGTTAGCTCTAAAATGACCTATACTTAGCTTTGTATCCTCCAAAATGACTTAAGTTAGCTCTAAGTAAGCTCTAATATGCTAAGTAGCTCTAATATGCTTAGTTCCTAGGTTAGCTCAATAATGACCTATACTTAGCTTACTTATGTAAAAAATGGCATAATTAGCTTACTTAGGTCAAAAATGGCAAAATAAACTTGGTAACCTAATAAATGTCATACACTTAGCTTATTTTCCTCCAAAATGACATAATAAGCTTACTTAGCTCTAAAATGATCCATTTTACCTAAGTTGGCTCTAAAATGACCTATACTTAGCTTTGTTTCCTCCAAAATGACCTAAGTTAGCTCTAATATGCTTAGTTACCTAGGTTAGCTCAATAATGACCTATACTTAGCTTACTTATGTCAAAATGGCATAATTAGCTTACTTAGGACAAAAATGGCATCATAACCTTGGTAACCTCATAAATTTCATATACTTAGCTTATTTTCCTACAAAATGATATAATAAGCTTACTTAGCTCCAAAATGATCCATTTTACTAAAGTTAGCTCTGAAATGACCTATACTTAGCTTTGTTTCCTCCAAAATGACCTAAGTTAGCTCTAATATGCTAAGTTAGCTCTAATATGCTTAGTTACCTAGGTTATCTTAATAATGACCTAGACTTATCTTACTTCCGTAAAAAATGGCATAATTAGCTTACTTAGGTCAAAATGGCATCATAACCTTGTGAAACACAAGTGCTCCCTGGGTGATTTTGGTAATTAATGTCAACATATCTCTTGTTGGACTAATACTTTCATCTAGTATATTTCAGATGATTTCAACAGTGGAGTGGCATGGACAAGAGGATGTGGAACCCCTTTTCAAGATGCTAAGGACAAAGATTGGCAAAAGCTCAAGACTCTTCATTTTCATTTTAGTGATCCAAGATCACATTGAGTCCATAGGAAAAGTCAATACTATTAAAAGGGGATGAGATGTTGCTTAATGGCTTGCTTGCTCAAAGTGCTTAGTGATATGCTCCAAAGCCCTCAACCACTTTCTCATTTCCACATATGTTCCAAACCTAAAGTCAAACTCGGCCCCACCGATTTGATCTATCCGGCGCCACCGAGTTCACTTGAGATAGCCACTGCCAGAAACCCTAATCAGTTCGGTCTCATCGATGGGATCTTGGACTCACCGAGATGGGCTTGCAAACTCTCTGTTGCCTGTTGCAATTATTTCAGTCTCATCGAGATATGCAATCGGTCCCACCGAGTCTGCTTGACCAACTCTCTGTTTTGCTTATTACCAAAATCGGTCTCACCGAGTTTGTGTAATTGGTCAAGCTGAGTTGAGGTTTTACCCTAACCCTAGCACATCGGTCCCACCGAGTTGATCATATCGGTCCCACCGAAAATCCTAACGTTCACGTTTTGAACTAAATCGGTCTGACCGAGTTTCTCGATTCGGTCCCACCGAGTTTGGTGAATTGTGTGTAATGGCTAGATTTTGTGTGGAGGCTATATATACCCCTCCACCCATCCTCCATTCGTGGAGAGAGCCATCAGAACGTGCCTACACTCCAGCATTCATTTTCTGAAGAGAACCACCTACTCATGTGTTGGGACCAAGATATTCTAATCCAACCACAAGAATCTTGATCTCTAGCCTTCCCCAAGTTGCTTTCCACTCAAATAATCTTTCCACCAAATCCAAATCTGAGAGAGAGAGTTGAGTGTTGGGGAGACTATCATTTGAAGCACAAGAGCAAGGAGTTCATCATCAACACACTATCTATTACCTTTTGGAGAGTGGTGTCTCCTAGATTGGTTAGGTGTCACTTGGGAGCCTCCATCAAGATTGTGGAGTTGAACCAAGGAGTTTGTAAGGGCAAGTCAATCGCCTACTTCGTGAAGATCTACCCAAGTGAGGCAAGTCCTTCTTGGGCGATGGCCATGGTGGGATAGACAAGGTTGCTTCTTCGTGAACCCTTCGTAGGTGGAGCCCTCCATGGACTCGCGCAACCATTACTCGTCGTGGGTTGAAGTCTCCATCAACATGGATGTACGATAGCTCCACCTATTGAAACCACGCCAAAAATCCCCGTGTCTCCAATTACGTTTGCACACTCCAATCCCATCCCTTTACTTTCTTGCAACTTGCATGCTTTACTTTCCACTGCTCATATACTCTTGCCATGCTTGCTTGAAATGTATTGTGAATGTTTAAACTTGTGCTAAAACTCCACCTTAACTTGAAGAAATTAAAAACGGTTACTCTTCTTTGTTGAGGGTCTAATCACCCCCCTCTAGCACCTCTTCTCGATCCTTTCAATTGGTATAAGAGCATTGGTATCCATTTCTTTGGTTTAATCACCATTGGAGGAAGATGGACGAGTCTACGTTGGGGAGTCTTAGACGTAGAGTGCCTATACCTAATGGAGAGTTCTTTCATGAGTGGAAAATGAGATTCTTGAGATTTTCAATGTATATTATTTGAACAAGTACATTACTAGCCCTTGTGCGCCCTATGTTTATCCTTTGCATCCTACCCTTGATGAGTCTATTGACATGATCCGCAACCTTAGAACTGTCAATCTTATTACTAGAGGTTTGCCTAGAAATTTGTAGGTTGCTTTCCTACTCTTGATTGTGCCTACACTATATGGAGATTTCTTGAGGAACGTTTTCCAAACTATTCCTTGCAAAACTTAGATGAGATTCTTCACAAGTCTATTGCTTTGAGTAAGATGAATTCCAATGATCCTAAGTTTGGTGATTGTCTATTTGAGCTTACTAACCTTATGCATGCTAAAGGAGATGTTGGAATCATTAGAATTCATAAAGATGAACATTGTGATGATCATTTATCTAATGAATCACTCTCTCTAGGAATTGATCAATCACAAGACGATGTTGGACATGGATACTATGATGAGGATGATGATAGTGACTTTGATCTTGATGAGTCTATGAGACAATTTGGTCTTATGGCTAATCTTCGCGACTACATGGCTGGAGGAAAGGAATGGCTTCTTGATAGTGGATGTACCGATCACATGACCGGAGACAAGGATATGTTTCGTGAGCTTGCTGAAAACGATGACCCTCGAAAGTATGTCACCTTTGGTGATAACTCAAAGGGTAAGGTGGTTGGCCTTGGTAAGGTGGCCATCTCACATGATAGCTCCATACAAAATGTTATACTCGTTGAACCTCTTGGCTATAATTTACTTTCCGTATATAGACTTGCTGACTTTGGTTTCAATGTCCTATTTACTGAAGTAGATTGCCAAGTGTTTCGTAGAGATAATCATAAAATGGTCTTTAGCGTTATACGTAGAGGTGATCTATACATTGTTGATTTCACTAAAAAGGCTAAACCTAGAACTTGCTTAATTGCTAAATCTTCTAAAGGTTGGTTGTGGCATAGAAGGTTAGATCATGTGGGCATGCGAAATCTTGATAAGCTTATTAAAGGTGATCATGTCCTTGGAGTAAAAGATGTTATTTTAACAAGGATAGATTGTGTAGTGCTTGTCAACCAGGAAAGCAGGTTGGGGGAAGCCACCCTGTGAAGAACATCATGACCACGAGAAGACCGCTCGAGCTACTTCATATGGATCTCTTCGGTCCCAATGCCTATAAAAGTCTCGGTGGAAACTCATTGGTGTAGTCATACTCGATGATTTTTCAAGATTTACGTGGGTGTTCTTTCTTGATGATAAATCACAGGTCCAAAAGATCTTCAAGAACTTCGCTAGGAAGGCCCAAAATCAATTTGAAGTGAAGATCAAGAAGGTTCGCAGCGACAATGGAACGGAGTTCAAGAACACAAATGTGGATACCTTTCTTGACGAAGAAGGGATTTCACACGAGTTCTCGGCTACGTACATGCCTCAAAAAAATGGAGTTGTTGAGAGGAAGAACCGGACTCTTATTGAGATGGCGAGAACGATGCGTGATGAGTACAAGATGCCAAAACACTTTTGGGGGAAGCGGTTGAGACAGCTTGTCATGCAACAAATCGCTTGTATCTTCACAAGCTACTTGGCAAGACGGCATACGAGCTTCTCACCGGTAACAAACCCCAAGTTGGATACTTTCGAGTATTCGGCTCAAAGTGCTATATTCTTGATCAGCATCGTCGTTCTAAATTTGCTCCTAAATCTCATGAGGGTTTCCTACTCGGTTATGGCTCAAACTCTCACACTTACCGTGTCTACAACAATTTCACCCGAAAGGTTGAAGAGACAGTAGATGTGAAGTTTGATGAATCTAACGGCTCACAAGTAGAGCAATTGCCAATTGATGTAGGAGATAAAGACCCTTCGGAAGCAATCCAAGACTTGTCTATTGGCAAGATTCTTCCAAGGAGGTGAAGGAGAGTACCTCGTCCGTCCAAGTGGAAGCTTCTACCTCACGACAAGGTGAACCAAGAGTTGACACGGAGGCATCCACAAGTGGGACACACCAAGATGAAGAAAACGAGGAAGTACACCAAGCTGAACCTCATCAACCTCCTTCTCCACCTTGACAAGAGAACGGCAACGTCAACAACGAAGAAGGCCAAGAGGAAGAACGAGATGATGAAGGAAATGTTCCACCCCGACCCAAGCAAAAGCTCTCACAAGTTAGAGCAAGAGTCTCAAGAGACCATCCCGTCGAACAAATCTTCAATGATATCCAAACCGGGAGAATTACTCGCTCTAAAACACATTTGGCTAATTTTTGTGAACATTATTCATTCATCTCTAGCATTGAACCTATGAAGGTTGAAGAAGCATTAGAAGATCCGGATTGGATAAATGTCATGCATGAAGAGCTACACAACTTTGAGAGGAACCAAGTGTGGACATTGGTTGAGAAGCCCGACAACAACCACAACATCATCGGTACCAAATGGGTGTTTCACAACAAGCAAGACGAAGATGGACAAGTCGTTCACAACAAAGCACGTCTCGTCGCCCAAGGCTACACTCAAGTCGAAGGTATGGACTATGGTGATACATATGCCCCCGTTGCTACACTTGAGTCCATCCGCATCTTACTTGCCTATTGTAATCACCATGATATTACCTTGTACCAAATGGATATTAAAATTGCTTTTCTAAATGGTGAAATTGAGGAGGAAGTTTATGTTAAACAACCTCCCGGCTTTGTGAATCCTAAGAAACCCGACCATGTTTACAAACTTCACAAAGCTCTTTATGGTCTTAAACAAGCTCCTAGAGTGTGGTATAAATGCTTGACCAAGTTCCTTATTGAAAAAGGCTTTGAGATTGGAAAAATTGATTCTACTCTTTTTACTAAAAGGTTTAATGGTGAATTATTTGTGTGCCAAATTTATGTTGATGGTAACATATTTGGTTCGACTAACCCCCACTTTAGTGAAATGTTTGGAAAGCTAATGTCGGAGAAGTTTGAGATGTCTATGATGAGCGAACCCAAGCTCTTTCTTGGTTTGCAAATCAAGCAAACTAAGGAGGGTACCTTTGTTTCTCAAACAAAGTATACCAAGGACTTATTCAAGAAGTTCAACATGCAAGAATGCAAAGGTATGAAAACACTCATGCCTACTAGTGGACATCTTGACTTGACTAAGGATGGCAAATTGGTTGACCAAAAGGTTTACCGCTCTATGATTGGTTCATTGTTATATCTACGTGCCTCCCGTCCCGATATTATGCTAAGTGTGTGCATGTGTGCATGATATCAAGTGGCCCCTAAAGAATGTCATCTTAAGGCTGTGAAAAAGATAGTGAGATACTTAATTCATACACCAAATTTTGGCATTTGGTATCCTAAGAGGTCCTCTTTTGATCTTGTTGGCTACTCCGATTCGGACTATGCCGGTGACAAGTTTGATAGAAAGTCCACTTCGGGTACTTGTCAATTTCTTGGTAGATCTCTTGTCTCTTGGTCCTCCAAGAAACAAAACTCGGTATCCTTATCCACCGCCGAAGCGGAATACATTGCCGCCGGTTCATGCTGTGCTCATCTACTTTGGATGACCCAAACTCTTAAAGATTATGGCATATATGTGAAACATGTTCCATTGCTTTGTGACAATGAAAGTGCTATTAAGATTGCTCACAACCTCATGCAGCATTCTCGAACTAAGCATATTGAAGTTCATCATCATTTCATTCGAGATCATGTTGCTAAAGGGGACATTGATCTTAAGCATGTTCATACCGATAAGCAATTGGCGAATATATTCACCAAACCGCTTGATGAGAAAGTATTTTGCCGTTTGAGAGGTGAATTGAACATCATTGATGCCTCAAATTTGGAGTAGAAACTCCATTTGGATACATGCAAGGCATGAGCCTTTGACTAATCCTTGATATTTCTCTTATGAAGATGATCATATGTCTTGGAAATATATTTGCACCCTTGCATGCTACCTAACCCTTGTAGGTACTTGGATGAATCTAAATCTATGAGATTGCAAATCACTCACATCTTGAGCAATCTATACATCACCAAGTCTCTACAATATGGTGGTTGAAGACAAGGAAGCATTAAACCTTTCAACATATCCTTTGACAATTTCTTTATATCAAATTTCATCTGGTATCAAATTTCATGAGTATCATTTTGGATACACGAGTGCTCTTCCTTGCAAGAGTAACCCATGTAGGTCGATGAACTCAAACTACAAGTGGTGCTCCCAACCATTGATGAGGTACATCAACCTTGAGCATCTCACACAAGTTCAACTACATGATCAAGATCAACACCACCACCCAAGGTATGTTATTCCATCTTAGAGAAGCTTTACCCCAAGTCATGGGTCAAAGCAACTCAACAAGATCCGAATACATCAAAATGCTTAAACAAAAAATGGTAACCCCATTTTGAGCTTAAATGATGAGTATGACCTATGATCAAGTGTTCTCACTTGACTCCTTAGTCAATATACTCTAACATAGGTGACTTTGTCGCCGACAAATTCTAGATGAAGTTCTCTAGTGTTTCTCTGTGTTCTTGCATTTGTCTCTTGCATGTTTGTTCCCTTCTTTAATAAAAAAACTTCATCTAGATTTCTTTTCTTTTTGTTTGTTATGTTCTGCATTCTCTGCATCCAATTCATTGCAAATCTTTCAGTTAATTCCTTGCAAATCTTTTGTGAGATCTTATTTGCCTAAGTAAGATGAGATGACAATTGTTCTCTCTGTGTGTTGAACTCGGACTCACCGGTTTGTCTCTTTCGGTCAAACCGAACTATCTCGGTGCCACCGAACAAAACAACTCGATGTTATTGATTTCAATGCTGAGAAGACACTTTGCCATTTGCATCCTGCATATTTGTTCCAGCTCCACTCGATGATTCTTGTCCTCTACCCGCATCACATTCTATATGCTTCTTTGCTATGTGACTCAAGGACCAAACCTTTTCTTCTCACACTCCAGAAGATCCCTTCTTGGAAATTGATGTCAAAGGTGGGAGAAAGAGATCACATGAAAGCTTAATCACATCAAAGGGAGAGATTTCTTAGTCTTCCCAGATGCTTGGTATTCAAAGAGGAGAGAAGTCACATGTCTTTAAGAGGGGAAAAGACATGTTAGTATGTGTTATGATTGTTTTGCTCTGATTTTCTTGTTTTGCTCTGATTTTCTTTTCCCTATCTTCTCCCATTATCCAATATAAGATTCAGAGGAAGAAAGACATCTAAGGAAAGGAAGTCTTTGAATTCATTGCATATATTTACTCTTTGGGGACATGTCTATATCCAATAGAGTACCTAGTACTCACTCTCTACATGTCATCCCAATCTTGGTACTCTTGTGGTTTGTTGTTTGCTCTGCTTAGTAGATGTTTCTGTGTTATCTAACCTTGTTTACTCAGGTTCATCTCTTCCGAAGCTAGCTCAAGACCACAAGGTAAGTATATGCATCACACTCATGTGCATGATGATCTCTTGCTGATGTACATATTATTTGCAAGAAGGACTCATGAACATGAAGGTATATTTCTAGTTTCTACACCATTTGCTCTGATGCATATAACCAAGATACATGTAACTCATTGCTTGCTCTGACATGCTTATGCTTTCACATGATCTTACATTCTATATTTACATGATGGCATACATGTAGGGGGAGCCTATGCATGTTACATGTCTTTCCAAAGCTTTACCTTTTATTCTTCATATCTTTATCTAAAGCTTTGATGTATGTTGTCATCAATTACCAAAAAGGGGGAGATTGAAAGCACAAGTGCTCCCTGGGTGATTTTGGTAATTAATGTCAACATATCTCTTGTTGGACTAATACTTTCATCTAGTATATTTTAGATGAGTTCAACAGTGGAGTGGCATGGACAAGAGTATGTGGAACCCCTTTCAAGATGCTAAGGACAAAGATTGGCAAAAGCTCAAGACTCTTCATTTTCATTTTAGTGATCCAAGATCACATTGAGTCCATAGGAAAAGCCAATACTATTAAAAGGGGATGAGATGTTGCTTAATGTCTTGCTTTCTCAAAGTGCTTAGTGATATGCTCCAAAGCCCTCAACCACTTTCTCATTTCCACACATGTCCCAAACCTAAAGTCAAACTCGCCCGCACCGATTTGATCTATCTGGCGCCACCGAGTTCACTTGACTTAGCCACTGCCAGAAACCCTAATCAGTTTGGTCTCACCAATGGGATCTCGGTCTCACCGAGATGGGCTTGCAAACTCTCTATTGCCTGTTGCCATTATTTTGGTCTCACCGAGATATGCAATCGGTCCCATCGAGTCTGCTTGACCAACTCTCTGTTTTGCTTATTACCAAAATCGGTCTCACCGAGTTTGTGTAATCGGTCAAACCGAGTTGAGGTTTTACCCTAACCCTAGCACATCGGTCCCACCGAGTTGATCATATCGGTCCTACCGAAAATCCTAACGTTCACATTTTGAACTAAATCGGTCTGACCGAGTTTCTCGATTCGGTCCCACCGAGTTTGGTGAATTATGTGTAATAGCTAGATTTTGTGTGTAGGCTATATATACCCCTCCACCCATCCTCCATTCGTGGAGAGAGCCATCGGAACATGCTTACACTTCCAGCATTCATTTTCTGAGAGAGAACCACCTACTCATGTGTTGAGACCAAGATATTCCAATCCAACCACAAGAATCTTGATCCCTAGCCTTCCCCAAGTTGCTTTCCACTCAAATCATCTTTCCTCCAAATCCAAATCCGTGAGAGAGAGTTGAGTGTTGGGGAGACTATCATTTGAAGCACAAGAGCAAGGAGTTCATCATCAACACACCATTTATTACCTTTTGGAGAGTGGTGTCTCCTAGATTGGTTAGGTGTCACTTGGGAGCCTCTGTCAAGATTGTGGAGTTGCACCAAGGAGTTTGTAAGGGCAAGGAGGTCGCCTACTTCGTGAAGATCTACCCAAGTGAGGCAAGTCCTTCGTGGGCGATGGCCATGGTGGGATAGACAAGGTTGCTTCTTCGTGGACCCTTCGTGGGTGGAGCCCTCCATGGACTCGCGCAACCGTTACCCTTCATGGGTTGAAGTATCCGTCAACGTGGATGTACGATAACACCACCTATCGGAACCACGCCAAAAATCTCCATGTCTCCAATTGCATTTGCACACACCAATCCTATCCCTTTACTTTCTTGCAACTTGCATGCTTTACTTTTCGCTGCTCATATACTCTTGCCATGCTTGCTTGAAATGTATTGTGAATGTTTAAACTTGTGCTAAAACTCCACCATAACTTGAAGAAATTAAAAACTGCTACTCTTCTTTGTTGAGGGTCTAATGACCCCCCCTCTAGACACCTCTTCTCGATCCTTTCACCTTGGTAACCTCATAAATGTCATATACTTCTTATTATTATTCTTCTTGTATTCTTCTTCTAACTTTATTATTTCCCATTTTGCAGATTTGATTCACTTCACGGAAGCTTGCATTGATGGAGTGCTTGTGTTTACTTTTTACTTTTAGTTCATATCGATGAACAATGTGGAACTTGCTACCTATATATGGATGGAACTATTGTAATATGGATGAAACTATGTATGTATGGATGGTGTTGGATATCATATATTTGCTATGAAAATGCTCGGTATAACAAAAAAAGAATAAAAGGGGGGCAATATAGGCACTTTGCCATCTGCCACCGGCGGCAAAGGGCTCTTTTCCGTCTGCCACCAACGACAAAGGTGACAAATGGGAGCAACATGTGCAGCCTGGGAGCACTATGTCTCACCCATTTGGTCATTATGCCGTCCGCTGGCAGACGGCAAAGGCAGACGGCAAAAAAAAAGAGCGGCGGACAGCAAAGACCGGGGAGGAGTGACATTAACCACGGGTCTGCTGATGTCAGGAAGCAGACAACAAAGGGGAGGGCACGTTTGCCGTCAGCCGGCAGACGGCAAAGTCTCCCGTTAGCCACCTAACCTGGCTAATGTTTATTCTTTGCCGTCCACTTTCTGTGCCGTCTACTTGGCAAGGAAAGCTGACGACAAAGGTCTTTGCTGTCCGCTATGCTAAAACAGACGGTAAAGAGGCTCTTTACCGTAACTTTCAGTGCCGAAAATGTTTGCCGACAGCGGCATACGGCAAATTAGTTGATTCCTGTAGTGCTATATATTGATCATTGCCTGCATATCGTCATAATTATTTGAGGTTCTATCAATTGCCCAACAGTAATTAGTTTACCCAGCGTGTGCTATGATATGTCTCCAATGTACCTATAATTTTTCATTGTGCCATGCTATTATATTATCTGTTTTGGATGTTTTATATGCATTAATATGCTATTTTATATTATTTTTGGGACTAACCTATTAACCTAGAGCCCAGTGCCAGTTTATGTTTTTTCCTTGTTTTAGAGTTTCGTAGAAAAGAAATACCAAACGGAATAAAACTTTCGCAATGATTTTTCGTGGACCAGAAGACATCTAGAGGACTTGGAGTGCAAGTCCGAGAAGCCATGAGGTGGCCACAAGGACAGAGGGTGCGCCCCCACCCTTGTGGGCCCCTCGTGACTCCACCGACCTATTTCTTCCGCATATATATTCCCATATATCAAAAAACAACAAGGGGAGCCACGAAAACACTTTTCCACCGCCGCAACCTTTTGTATCTGTGAGATCCCATCTAGGGGCCTTTTCCGGCGTGCTGCCAGAGGGGGCTTCGATCATGGAGGGCTTCTACATCAACACCATTGCCCTTCCGATGAAGCGTGAGTAGTTTACCACAGACCTATGGGTCCATAGCTAGCAGCTACATGGCTTCTTCTCTCTCTTTGATTCTCAATACCATGTTCTCCTCGATGTTCTTGGAGATCTATTTGATATAATACTTTTTTGCAGTGTGTTTTCCGAGATCTAATGAATTGTGGATTTATGATCAGCTTCTATGAATATCATTTGAATCTTTTCTGTATTCTTATATGCATGATTTGATATCTTTGCAAGTCTCTTCGAACTATCGATTTGGTTTGGCCAACTAGATTGGTTTTTCTTGCAACGGGAGAAGTTCTTAGCTTTGGGTTCAATCTTGCGGTGTCCTTTCCCAGTGACAGTAGGGACAGCAAGGCACGTATTGTATTGTTGCCATCGAGGATAAAAAGATGGGGTTTACATCATATTGCTTGAGTTTATTCCTCTACATCATGTCGTCTTACTTAAAGCATTACTCTGTTCTTCATGAACTTAATACTCTAGATGCAGGCAGGAGTCGGTCGATGTGTGGAGTAATAGTAGTAGATGCAGGCAGGAGTCGGTCTACTTGACACGGACGTGATGCCTATATTCATGATCATTGCCTTAGATATTTTCATAACTTTGCGTTTTTCTATCAATTGCTCGGCAGTAATTTGTTCACCCACCATAATATTTTCTATCTTGAGAGAAGCCTCTAGTGAAACTATGGCCCCCGGGTCTATTTTCCATCATATAAGTTTCCGATCTATAATATTAGTTTCTGATTTACTTCCTTTTCAATATTTTACTTTCCGATCTATAAACAAAAAATATTTACTTTACCCTTTATCTATGTCTATCAGGTCTCACTTTTGCAAGTAACCGTGAAGAGATTGACAACTCGTGTATCAAGTTGGGTGCAAGTTGCTTGATTCTTTGTGCAGGTATTCGCTGACTTGTGCGTTATCTCCTACTGGATTGATACCTTGGTTCTCAAACTGGGGGAAATACTTACCCTACTTTGCTGCATCACCCTTTCCTCATCAAGTAAAAAACCAACGCAAGCTCAAGAAGTAGCATGCTATTTTTTGAGAGAAGCCACTAGTGAAATCTACGGCCCCCGGGTCTATTCTTTATCATATTTGCTTTCCGATCTATTATTTGCCTTTGAGATATATTTTTCTTTTCTTTTATTTTCAGATCTGTTATTCCAAAAACCCGAAAATACTTTGTTGCACTTTTTAGTTGCATAATTTATTTCGTGTTTATTTGAGATCTATTTATCCAATTTATCACAATTTGATCACTCAACTTGACAATTTCCTACGCTGTTACCCGTAAGAGGGATTGACAACCCCTCATAAGTGTCGGGTTGCAAGTATTTGTTCTGTGTGTGTAGGTACAATTTACATAGTGTTGCTTGGTTCTCCTACTGGATTGATACCTTGGTTTCATAAGAGGGAAATACCTACCATAGTTGTGCTGCATCATCCCTTCCTCTTTGGGGAAATACCGACGTAGTTCAAGCGACATCAAAAGGAATTTTTGGCACCGTTGCCAAGGAGGATCAAGTCAAGATAGTCTCTCGACCACTCGCCAATTTCTGGCACCGTTGCCGGGGAGACATCATCAACATCTACCAGGTTTTCCTCTCGTTTTCCTCTCCCCCACTTCTAAAACGATTTTTGAAAAGATTTGCCTTTTTATTCGCCCTTCTTTCGTTCGCTTGCTCATTTGCTATCTTTGCTTGTGTTACCATGTGCCTTCTTTTTGCTTGCATCTTTGCTTGCTAAAAGTTTATGGATCCTCATCCACTTGCTAATATTTTTAAAAGATCCAATTATGATGAACCAATTGCTAGTGAGTTGAGTGCACTAGATTATCTTTATGAGGTTTTGCTTGAAATTCGTGAATCTAAAAATTGTGATGAAGTGTTGAAAGATGAAATTTATGAAGTGATTCATGATAGCTCCTTGAATGAAAAGCATGATTGCAATGACATTAGTATAAATTCTATTAATGAAAATTGTGTTAATGATATGCAAAACCCTAAGCTTGGGGATGCTAGTTTTGCTATGTCCACTACTTATTGCAATGATCATGATTGGGGTGATTCTTCTTATAATCTTGAAAATTTATTTAAGCTCCATGATGAATATGAAATTGATAATAATGTTTGCAATAATATTGAAAGTGGGTTTGGAAGAGTGTCAACTTTAGACCCCACATATTTGGAGTATGATCAACCATATGAATTTTTGATAAAAGTGGGTTTGGAGAGGTCATGACTTTGTTTGATGATAATCCCACTATTTTGGAAGAGTGTCAACTTTGCATGCATGTGGATCATGAAGAGAATAATTTTAGTTATATTGTTGAATTTGAATATGATCCCACATGTAATTATTATGAGAGAGGAAAATATGGTTGTAGAAATTTTCATGTTACAAAATTACCTATGTTGAAATTGCTATTGTTTCTTTCTTCTTCCTTGCATATGGTAGTTTTTGCTTGTCTTGATAATTTGTTTGCTTATATAATGCCTATTCATAGGAAGTATGTTAGACATAGATATGATTGTCACGTGTTTTATGATGCTCTCTTTATGCTTCAATGCCTAGCTAAGGGCGTTAAACAATAGCGCTTGTTGGGAGGCAACCCAAATTTATTTTAGGTTTTGCTTTTTAGGTTTTGTTTTGCATTAAATAATTCATCTAGACTCTGGTTAGATGTGATTTTGTGTTTTAATTAGTGTTTCTGCCAAGTAAGACCTTTGGGATAGCTTACGGTGATAGTTGATTTGATCTTGCTGAAAAATAGAAACTTTTGTGCTCAGGAAAACAATTCTCGTTTTTAACAGAAGTGTGATAAAATATTGATTCTTTTTGAAGAAGATTTATAAACAAATTTCTTAGGTTGTCCTAATTTTTCAGAATTTTTGGAGTTACATAAGTATTCTAAATATCCAGGTTGCTACAGACTGTTCTGTTTTTGATAGATTCTCTTTTCTATGTGTTGTTTGCTTATCTTGATGAATCTATGGCTAGTATCGAGGGGTATGAATCATGGAAAAGTTGGAATACAGTAGATATTACACCAATATAAATAAAGAATGAGTTCACAACAGTACCAAAAGTGGTGATTTATTTTCTTATACTAACGGAGCTTATGAGATTTTCTGTTGAGTTTAATGTTGTGAAGTTTTCAAGTTTTGGGTAAGGATTTGATGGACTACGGAATAAGGAGTGGAAAGAGCCTAATCTTGGGGATGCCCAAGCCACCACAAGGTAATATTCAAGGACAACCAAGAGCCTAAGCTTGGGGATGCCCTGGAAGGCATCGCCTCTTTCGTCTTCGTCTATCGGTAACTTTACTTGAGGCTATATGTTTATTCACCACATGATATGTGTTTTGCTTAGAGTGTCTTGTATGATTTGAGTCTTTGCTTTTTATCTTACCACAATCATCCTTGCTATACACTCCTTTTGAGAGAGACACGCATGGATCATGATTTATTAGAATACTCTATGTGCTTCACTTATATCTTTTAAGCTAGGCAATATTGCTCTAGTGCTTCACTTATATCCTTTTAGAGCACGGCGGTGGTTCTATTTAATAGAAATTAACAAAATTTCGTGCTTCACTTATACTATTTTGAGAGTCTCTAAACAGCCTGGTACTTTGCTCTGGTTATAAATTTAGTCCTAATATGATAGGCATCCAAGAGGGGTATAATAAAAACTTTCATATAAAGTGCATTGAATACTATGAGAAGTTTGATTCCTTATGATTATTTTGAGATATGAAGATGGTGATATTAGAGTCATGCTAGTAAGTAATTGTGAATTTGAGAAATACTTGTGTTAAAGTTTGTGATTCCCGTAGCATGCACGTATGGTGAACCGTTATGTGATGAAGTCGGAGCATGATTTATTTATTGATTGTCTTCCTTATGAGTGGTCGGGGACGAGAGATGGTCTTTTCCTACTAATCTATCCTCCTAGGAGCATGTGCGTAGTACTTCGTTTCGATAACTAATAGATTTCTACAATAAGTATATGAGTTCATTATGACTAATGTTGATTCCATGGATTATATGCACTCTCACCGTTCCACCATTGCTAGCCCCTCTAGTGCTACGCAACTTTCGCCAGTACCGTAAACCCACCGTATACCTTCCTCAAAACAGCCACCATACCTACCTATTATGGCATTTCCATAGCCATTCCGAGATATATTGCCATGCAACTTTTCACCGTTCCGTCTATTATGACACACCCCATCATTGTCATATTGCTTTGCATGATCATGTAGTTGACATCGTATTTTTGGCAAAGCCACCTTTCATAATTATTTCATACATGTCACTCTTGATTCATTGCACATCCCGGTACACCGCCGGAGGCATTCATATAGAGTCATATTTTGTTCTAAGTATCGAGTTGTAATTCTTGAGTTGTAAGTAAATAAAAGTGTGATGATCTTCATTATTAGGGCATTGTCCCATGTGAGGAAAGGATGATAGAGACTATGATTCCCCCACAAGTCGGGATGAGACTCCAGACGAAAAAAAGAGGCCAAAAAATGAGAAAAGGCCCATTAAAAAATGAGAGAAAAGAGAGAAGGGGCAATGCTACTATCCTTTTACCACACTTGTGCTTCAAAGTAGCACCATGATCTTCATGATAGAGAGTCTCCTATACTGTCACTTTCATATACTAGTGGGAATTTTTCATTATATAACTTGGCTTGTATATTCCAATGATGGGCTTCCTCAAATTGCCCTAGGTCTTCGTGAGCAAGTTGGATGCACACCCACTTAGTTTCTTTTTGAGCTTTCATACACTTATGGTTCTAGTGCATCCGTTGCATGGCAATCCCTACTCACTCACATTGATATCTATTGATGGGCATCTCCATAGCCCGCTGATACGCCTTGTTGATGTGATACTATCTCCTTCCTTTTGTCTTCTCCACAACCACCGTCTATTCCACCTATAGTGCTATGTCCATGGCTCACGCTCATGTATTGCGTGAAAGTTGAAAAAGTTTGAGAACATCAAAAGTATGACACAATTGCTTGGCTTGTTATCAGGGTTGTGCGTGATTTAAATATTTTGTGTGATCAAGATGGAGTATAGCTAGACTATATGATTTTGTAGGGATAATATTTCTTTGGCCATGTTATTTTGAGAAGACATAATTGCCTTGTTAGTATGCTTGAAGTATTATTGTTTTTATGTCAATATTAAACTTTTGTTTTGAATCATACGGATCTAAACATTCATGCCACAATAAAGAAATTACATGGATAAATATGTTAGGTAGAATTCCACATCAAAAATTCTGTTTTTATTATTGAGGACGAGCAGGAATTAAGCTTGGGGATGCTTGATACGTCTCCAACATATCTATAATTTTTTATTGTTCCATGCTATTATATTATCTGTTTTGGATGTTTTCTATGCATTAATATGCTATTTTATATTATTTTTGGACTAACCTATTAACCTAGAGCCCATTACCAGTTTCTTTTTTTCCCTTGTTTTAGAATTTCGCAGAAAAGGAATACCAAATGGAGTCCAAACGGAATAAAACTTTCGCTATGATTTTTCTTGGACTAGAAGACACCTAGAGGACTTGGAATGCAAGCCAGAGAAGCCACGAGGCAGCTATAAGGACGGAGGGCTCGCCCAGGGGGTAGGGCATGCCCCCACCCTTGTGGGCCTCTCGTGACTCCACCAACCTATTTCTTCTGCCTATATATTCCCATATATCCCAAAAACAACAAGGGGTGCCACGAAAACACTTTTTTACCGCCGCAACCTTCTGTATCTGTGAGATCCCATCTAGGGGCCTTTTTCGGCATCCTGTCGGAGGGGGATTCGATCATGGAGGACTTCTACATCAACATCATTGCCCGTCCGATGAACCGTGAGTAGTTTACCACAGACCTACGGGTCCATAGCTAGCAGCTAGATGGCTTCTTCGCTCTCTTTGATTCTCAGTAATATGTTCTCCTTGATGTTCTTGGAGATCTATTTGATGTAATACTTTTTTGCGGTGTGTTTGCCGAGTTCCGATGAATTGTTGATTTATGATCAACTTACCTATGAATACCATTTGAATCTTCTCTGAATTCTTATATGCATGATTTGATATCTTTGCAAGTCTCTTCGAACTATCGATTTGGTTTGGCCAAGTAGATTGGTTTTTCTTGCAATTGGAGAAGTTCTTAGCTTTGGGTTCAATCTTGTGGTGTCCTTTCCCGGTGATAGTAGGGGCAGCAAGGCACGTATTGTAGTGTTGCCATCGAGGATAAAAATATGGGGCTTACATCTTATTGCTTGAGTTTATTCCTCTACATCATGTCATCTTACTTAAAGTGTTACTACGTTCTTCATGAACTTAATACTCTGGATGCAGGCAGGAGTCGGTCGATGTGTGGAGTAATAGTAGTAGATGCAGGCAGGAGTCGGTCTACTTGACACGGATGTGATGCCTATATTCATGATCATTAATTGCCTTAGATATCGTCATAAGTGTCGGGTTGCAAGTATTTGTTCTTTGTGTGTAGGTACCGTTTACATAGTGTTCTTGGTTCTCTTACTAGATTGATACCTTGGTTTCATAATTGAGGGAAATACCTACCGTAGTTGTGCTGCATTATCCCTTCCTCTTTGGGGAAATACCGACGTAGTCCAAGCGACATCGGAAGGAATTTTTGGCACCGTTGCCAAGGAGGACCAAGTCAAGATAGTCTCCCGACAAATCGCCAATTTCTGGCACCGTTGCCGGGGAGACATCATCATCATCTATCTGGTTCCTAATCACAAATCTCATTTTCTTGCAAATTACATTATTTGCCATTTGCCTCTCATTTTCATCTCCCCCACTTCATAACATTTGTTGTTTTATTCGCCCTCTTTTTCGTTCGCCGTTTTCTCGTTGGATCTGTTTTTGTGTCACACTACAAAAAAAGACACATCCGTGACATTTTGGGCCGAACGAAATTTTTTCTGTCATGCTTATGAAACTTCTATGACGATAATGTATCATCATAGATGTGGTGGGATCCTACTTCTATGAGAAAAAAACATGATAGAAAATGGGTTTTTCGTCCTGGGCGGGCTGGAGACGCTGTTGCATGACATTCTTTGGGCCGTCCATGATGGAAAAAACCGTGGTAGAAGCGAGGGCGAGGAAAATATCGGGGAGTTCCCGGTTACGGTGGGTAGTCGGGGGCCGAGCGATGCGCGTTTCTCTCGTACACGTACGCGCGTGGGTGCGAGGCGTTGGGGTCTAACTGAACCCGAGCGAGGCGTTCGCCTACTGAACCTGAGCGATTGCACTGTAGGCTACGCGTTACTGAACCCGAGCGATCGATCGACCCTTGGCTGTTAACTGAACCCGATATAGTGATTCCTTCGCTACTGGTGCTAACTGAAGCCGATCGAACCTGTTGCCTCTTGATGAACAATGAGCATTGTTGGGGGGTTGGATGAACAGTTCCTGGTGGGGTTGGATGAACAGGACCCCGTGGTAGTAGAGGTCGTCGCCGCTGGATGAACGGGACCATGATCGAGCCGGTTGGGGGTGGATGAACAGGACCCCGTGGAGGGCTGGTTGAACAGTACCGGTGGAGGGCTAGATGAACGGTAGCCCGTGGAGGGGTGGTTGAACAGGACCCCGTGGAGAGGGCTGGTTGAACAGTAGCCGGTGGAGGAGCGGTGGAGGCTGGATGAACAGGAGCCCGTGGATGAACAGTCGCAGGTGGAGGCTGGAAGAGGTTGACGGTGGATGAACAGTAGCCCTTGGAGGCTGGAGGAGGTTAATAGTGGAGATCAATAGTAGCCCGTGGAGTCCCGTTTTGCGGTACGCCACACCCCTCCTGATGAACAGGACCCCCGTTTCGACCGTAGCGCTCCAACACAAGTCCGTTTCCTTCATTTTGGGGTATGCCACACCCCTCCCAATCAACATGACCCCGTTTCGACCGTAGGAGGTCGAAGAGAAGTCTGTTTCCTCCAGTTTGCGGTACGCCACACCCCTCCCGGTGAACAGGATCCCGTTTTGACCATAGGCGGTCGAACACAAGGCTGTTTCATCCATTCTGCGGTACGCCAGGCCTCGTTTCGATCGGCTGTTCCATCCAAGCCGGTTGGCTCCCAATGAACACGACGCATTCCATTCTGACCCAGCCGGTTGGCGGACGATGAATAGGACGCCGTCGCTGCCTCTCCATGTACACGAGCCCTGGCCATACGTATGCGCGAGTAGGCGTTCGAGACCCCACCCTTATGTACGTACATGGCCGTATTTACTTTCTTGCACCCTGGTTGTACATATGTGTACATGCTACGTGCGCGCCTCTACTATGACACGTGCACGTTCCTTACTCGGCTACGGTTCATCGTTGCAGCTTGGAGACAGACTGATCGACCAGTATGTACGTACACGTTGGCGACCAGAATGACAACACTACTTACGCGTCAACCAGGTGGGTCCCGACTGTCAAGCACTTCCTTATGTGCGAAGAGGTAGCATGTGGGTCCCAGCAGTCAGGCGGATTTTTTTTCGTGAAATACGATGGCCCGTTCGGTGGGTCCCTGCTGTCAGGTGGAGGAATCATTATTTTGCGCGTAATAAGGTTACAGTTCCTTGCTGCGGCCGTGGACCCAGCTGTCAGCCTCTCCACGTACAGTACTCCACCGATGGAAGTCGTTCCTTGACCACATTGACCACGCCGTGCCGAGAGCACCAAGGTGGTGGACGACGACGAGGCCTAGCAAGGGGACAACACGGAGCTGGGGAAGATGCGGCAGTGGATGCCCACGCGGAGAGGAGTACGAGGGTTCACTGGTTCGCCTGCGGTGTGAGGCTGCCGTCGCCGCAGAATAACAGGGGGTGTGGGTGAGTAGAGGGATGGTGTAACACCCCGGATGTAACTTTCCATATTTGTAACTCCAACTCTTGCCATTTCGGCTATGTGTTATGATATTCCCTCCGTGGTCGGGTTTTCTTTATCGTTTTACATTTTGTTCATGTCATGCATCTCATATCATGTCATCATGTGCATTGCATTTGCATACGTGTTCGTCTTTTGCATCCGAGCATTTTCCCCGTTGTCCGTTTTGCAATCCGGCACTCCCACCTCCTCCGGCGCACCCCTTTTGTTTTCCTTTCGTGAGTGGGTGTTGAACGTTCTCGGAATGGACCGAGTCTTGTCAAGTGGCCTTGGTATACCACCGGGAGACCACCGGTCAAGTTTCGTTCCATTTGGAGGTCGTTTGGTACTCCAACGGTTAACCGGGTAACCGCAAAGTCCGTTTGTGTGTGCAGCAAAAAACCCCTCTCTAAACAGCCCAAAACCCAGCAAACTCACTTCCATGCTCTAGGTCGTTCGATCACGATCGTGTGGGCGAAAACCGCACCTCATTTGGACTCTCCTAGCTCCCTCTACCTATATATTTGCATCCCTCCCGAAATACATTCGCAGTCCAAACCCTAGAAAAACTCCTCCCGTCGTCATCGGACACGTCCAGCCGCCACCGGACGGATCCCGCCGCTGCCCCGCGCGACTCGTAGCGCGCCACGTGGCCCCGGCCACCG